>NW_009928604.1:43389-64019 GCF_000696875.1 Nestor notabilis
GTTCAAAACAACAACAAAAAAACCCACCAAAAAGAAAAAAACAAACCAACCAAAAAACAACCAAGTAAGAAAAAAAAAAAAAAAAAAAAAAAACCACAAAACCCACAAAAAAACGAAACTACAAACCACGAAAAACCCCGCACATAAGCTAACAACTTGTCCTTCAGGTGAAGTGGAGGATTTTTTAAACGGGCAATGCTTTTTAGAACATTACTTCATTCATCTACCTACATATCTATTCTGGGCAAGGCAGTAAGACACTACCTCAGTCTATCCAGGAAAGTAAACTGTGATTATGCCAGTTTGTAAAGAATACCGGTTTGTCAGTGTTACTTGAATGTAATGCTTCCTCCTCCCTGTTGCTAGAAAGCAGTTTGGCTGACTTTATTACAATGAATCAAAGCCTTAGCAAAGGTATATTTTATTTAACAAGAAGCCCCAATCCACAAATACTTCACCACATGAACACACAGGATAAACATGAAGTAGTTACACTGGCAAAATAGGTTGACAAGAACCTCATGAAGTTCAACAAAAGAAAGTACAAAGTCCTGCACCTGGACTGGAACAATCTCATATAACAATCAACATAGGCTGGGGGCCATGCAGCTGGGAAGCAGCTGTGCAGAAAGGGAACTGGGCTCCTGATGGACACCTTGTTGACCAAGAATCAGCAATGTGCCCTTGTGGCAAATAAGGTTAATGGTATCCTGGGCTGCAACAGACAGAAGTACTGCTAGCAGGTTGAGGCAGAGGATCCTTCGCCTGTGCTCAGCACTGGGGAGGTTACATCTAGAGTGCTGAGTCCAGTTCTGGGCTCCTCAGTTTAAGAGAGATATGGACATCCTGGAGAGAGTCCAGCAAAGGGCCACAAAGATGACTAGGAGACTGGAGCATCTCTCCTATGAGGAAAAGCTAAGAGAGCTAGGACTGTTCAGCCTGGAGAAGAAAAGGCTCAGCGGGATCTCATCCATGTGTATAAATAACTGAAGGCAGGGTACAAATTGAACAGAGACAGGATCTTTTCAGTGGTGCCCAGTGATGGGACCAGAGGCAGTGGGGACAAGCTGAAACACAGGAGATTCCATCTGAACAGCAGGGAATGCTTTTTCACTCAGAGAGTGACCAAGCATTAGTGCAGGTTGCCCAGAGAGGTGGTGGGGTCTCCTCTTTTGGAGACATTAAAAAGCAGCCTGGAATCAGTCCTGGGCAACTTACTCTAGGTTTCCCTGTTTGAGCCGAAAGATTGGACCAGATGACCTCCAGAGATCCCTTTCAACCTTAACTATCCTTTGCTTCTGTAGTAGATAACTATTACTCTCACTTTTTTCCAAGCTGGTGCAAATTAGCTAGCTGTACAAAAGTGCCAGTAAAAGACACCAAGGCAAACAGTACTCTTTTCCTAACAAGATGAATCCTCTTAGCAGGCCATAATACCCAAGAGTTTTTCCTTATTTTCTCATGTTCTTTTTCCTGTTATTTTTATTCTCCCATAAAATCATAAGGAAAACATGATTCATACAACAACAGATGGTGACAAAAAACATCTCTCTACACAAGAACGTAGGTGATGTCAGCAATCATTCAACTCAGCTTAATCAGCTACATTCAGTGCTACAGTGGAGTAAGGATGAGGATCTATTCCATATAAACTGTTGACTTATATAAGTCACAGCTATACTATATACCTAATATATAAACTGAGGATAACTATAACCCAGGGACAAGATTTTCTTGAGTTGTGATTTTTCATGCCCATCCTGATAAAATTTAAATATGACCAAATATTCCAAGACGTTGGTGGCAGGAGGAGGGGATGTTTAAGTTGTCTTTAAAATGTTCCACACTGGAAAAAATGAGAACATTAGGTATCAAATTTACAATATGTACTTAAAACACTTGGCCAAATAGGCCATTATGATGTCATTTTAGAAATGCACAAAATCCAATTTTTCACTTACCAGACACCATTTTACCTTGGATAATTCGATTCCTGTGTTTGGTAGATTCTCCCCCATGGAACATTCTGATTATTTCCACACTCGGTTCTTAAAAGTATTTGCATTTGATAGCACTATAGTGGCTTAATCAGGGAATGGGACTATTCCCAAGAGGGCATTTTGGAAATGCTCATCAAATTCGCGTTCCTCAAAACCTAAGAGTCATACACTCCAGTGCAGCTGTATTATCCCTAAACAGGTTTAGCCACAGCAAGCATCTGATTCCTATGCAGCGTGACTACAAACTACTGAAACACAAACAGGCAGGAGTAACCAAAAGTTAGGGGTCTTTGTTCTAAATAGCTAGTATCAAAATTTGATTCATCATTATATAAAAGACCTGTTTGCTCAGGCTTTGCTCTGTTAAGGCTGCGCAACATCACCCTAGAAACATAATTAGTGGCAACTGCACCACAATGAAGTGTGCGAAGTTTTGTTTCTTACAGAACTTGCTCTTTTCACTTTAAAAGAACCCAGGGAAAGCCAAAAGTAACTTTAATTCTGTACATTCTTATAAACAACATAATCTTAGTTTTAACTATGTCCATAAATACCCTGAACTGCATGCAGAGCTAGTGCTAGTAAAGTTGAGAATCTGAGTGACTACCCTAAAGATATCACGGGAGATTAACCATTATGTCTGTGACCTGATTGCACTTCCACATGTGTTTTAATTCACATATGAGAGTAGTCCTACTGAAATCAAATGAACACTTTAATAGAGATTTAACCACATGCAGAAGCAAACTATGATTTTTCATTTCCTTAGGTATTATATTTCACTACTGGTCCCCAGCTTTGGGCAAACAAATGTGTTTGAATGTACTTGTATGGTGCTAGATGCCTGAAATAAGCACACAGTATTTAACAGAACCATTCTAAATCTATGACTGTTAATGAAATTACTTGGCTTTTTACTAGCCCATAGTGAATTTCAAAAATATCACCATACTGAAACTTGCTTATTTTTAAAAGAAACAAAAACCCCACTGTTGACACAGGATAGAGAGTACCAAGAAACAAGAGAAGTGAGAAATAGCCACATATTAACTGTATTGAAAATTTAAAGTGCTGATCAAGAAACAGCATAACTGTCTTTTCTAGCTATAAATGCCTCAGATCAGTCCTGCATCATACTTGATACTGTATAAAATATGCTTACATATTAGAAGACACTGTTCTGAGCAATCTTATCATGTCTTATCAAGGAAGGTAAAGAATGTGAGTGAAACTGAAAGAGAGGTGAATTCATTTGTCTTCTCTCACTCACTTCCCTTCTGAACGGTGCCCCAATTCCCAGTCACTGTTCCATAGAGATGGAAAGCACAGCATTAGTTATTGTAAGATATCTTCATAATATATGTTGTGATATATACTACCTTTGACTGCTGATTAGATTGTGAAAAACAATCCATGAAAGTGGATGGATGAGAAGCCTAGAGCAACTATGATATGAATCACTGCTTTTTGCAATTTCACTAAAATGGTAACTAAGAGCAGATCATTCATTTGACTGCTGGAATAAGAATTGGTGTTCCCCTGCAGTGTATCTAGAGAGACCAATACTAATTTCTGTATGTTTCATAAATATGTACTATATAGAGTAGCATGAAAATAATCGGTTTGGGAGTTTCAACAAAAATTATTTGTACAAAAAGATCTGTAAAGCAAGGTACTTTAAACGCCATGCCAAATATTTAACCACTTTGTCTTCATCAGAAAAGCCGCAACACATCAAGTTAACCAGCCTTAGCAAGTTTCAATGGTAATTGTTAACTAAACCAGATACTTTCTGCCTGAACAGCTATCATGTACACAAATAGCCAGTTCACACTGAGAAATGTTTGAGAAAAACTTTACATTTACTCGTCTTTTCTAAGTCTGAATAGAGACTAACACGGATCTCATTGCCCATGCAGCACATCAAAGTGGCTAGTTGCTTTATTCTGCTGTAAGTGATGGCGTACAAGGGACAGGCTTGGGGCAACTTCTAACCCTTGTCAGAAATTACGAGCTACTCTGGAGATTAATCCAGATGATGGAAAGATAATCTTCTGTCTTCACACATCTGCATATCCATCTGCACAGCCTCTCAAGATCAGACACATTACTGACAAATACCACAATAATTCTTCTTTTGCCTTACCTTTTATTGCACTTTCACACCTAATGAACTCCCTATGGCTAATAGGAAGATTATTTCTATATAAGCAACTAGGCAGAGCTGACTTATTTCATGGGCATTTGTAATTTTTCATCAGAACCACCAGAATGCCCATAAATCTTAGCAGCATAAAACCAGCTATTTTTGTATATGTCATTGGGGCATACAGATTTTCAATGGAACCAACAACCATAGATTATTTTGAGCAGTTATAAAAGTCAAAATTAATGGAAAAGACCAAGGAATTTCTAGCATGATTATTTGTTTAGCCATCCCAGTCAGCTAGAACTGACATCAAACCGGACAGGAAAACAGTTACCAAAATGCATATTTCTAAGATTTTTTTCAAATCCTCTTAGGACTTCTCAATGAGGAAAAATATTGCTGTAAACCAACCAACCAACCATCTTTTAGGATCATGACTGTCTTATTTGGTGCATGAATGCAATTACACAAATTTGCAAAGATCCTTTCACCAGAGTTTTAAGACCTCAACTGCCATATTTCAACAAGGGCTAAATCAGATTACAAGTTATTTTCATCAGAACATGAGAGGAGAGCAAACATCCTATCATAAAGTTTAACATCAGCATTTCTCAAAGCACAGAGGACTGAAGAGGAAGTAAAAGGATTAAACAGAGGCTACAGAGGATACATTTATGGCAACCTCACACTTTAACTCCTGAATACCTTATGATCTGTAATGACCTACGCTTAGAATACCCTTATGAGAGAGAAAAATACCATGGTTTTCATTTTATCTTTAACTGAACTTAGATCATCTGAAAGCAAACACAATGCCCTTCACCACCTGCTTATCCTTTACTTGCCAGCTTCAACCCAAATGGCAGAGGAGCAGTGGGAAGTTGCAGCAGTATCATTCATGTCAAAGAAAGCTCACTCTGAAGCTACTACTGTAACTGCTCATTTCAATCTCCAGCTTTTTTATCCTTTTAAATGCTGGTATTTGTTATCCAGCACTCCTATTTAGAGGAACAGGGTATACTAAGGAACAACCACAAAAAAATCCTCTCAAGAAAATTCCTGAAATGGTGTACAATCTAACTTTAAATCTGGAAGTTGTCACTTCCCTTGTTTAAGAAAGAAAATTTAAAGAAAAATAATGCTTTCGTTCCTAGGATACAGTGGAACAGAAACTGAATACTGAGGCATACTAAGCAACTAGGATTCAAAGCATCAATGGTAGGACTTCCCTCAACCTACCTTAACACCTCATCACTGCTCTGGCAATTAATTCCAAAGCTGCTCTCAATTAAAAAGCTTCCTGAAAAGAAAGGCAAGATTCATTTCTACGGTTGAAATTTTGATGTGGGGAGCTCACTGTGACAAAAGCATACTCTAGACTACAACAACAGACGTCACAAGCAGAGCACTATGCTCTCACCACCTGCAGGAATCAGGTGTTTAGGTAAGAATTTACATAATTCATTTTAAGTTACAATTCTAAATGGAAAAAAAAAAATCCTGGAAGAGAATTTGAACTTTATATCTCCATATTCTGTTTGGTTTGGAGGTTGATTGGTACAAATTGTATATATGCATACACTATGTTCTTTTTCTTTTGTCAAATAAGGAATACTTTTGCAGAGTAGGAAAACATGGGTCAGTTTACACAGTCAAACCAAAGCCTAAGAAATGGCAAAACAAAATTCCTAAGATTTATAAGCTACACAGGAAATACCTTTTTGGAGAGGAAACATTTCCTACAGGGAGATGAATCAGTGCTATACTTCTTCTGGCCTGCTGCTCCCCACTGACCAAGTTCTCATAGAATCATCAAATGGTTTGGGTAGGAAGGGATCTTAAAGATCACCTAGTTCCAATCCCCTGCCATGGGCAGGGACACCTTCCACAAGATGAGGTTGCTCATAACCCCATCCAGCCTGGCCTTGAACATTTACATTCTCTTTATATTGCTATCCAAACTCTGTATTTATATGGCGTCAGAAATGATTGCCTTCGCAGAAAGACCCTGGCTCGTACCCAAGCTGTCAGTACCCTGTAGTGAGTATCAGCTGCAGGACACACATGAGTTGAGAGAACCTGGCTGACTTCTCATATTCATGTGTGTTATAAATCACAGGAAAGTTGTGCTTAAAAATATATTTTTATGTGAATGAAGGAAAACAGCTCTTCAGTAACTGTGAAAACTATTTCCATTAGGGCTCCATTAGCTTTTGGCTTTTGAAAGCTGAAATTTCACAGGTTGGTTTTGGGTTTGTTTTTTTTTTACTTAAGGTGACAAACTTCATTCTTGGGTTTTGTCAATGCTGAACACTCAGAAGTAGAAAGTCAACTATAATTTGACTTTCAGTTTTAAATTAATAACAGTGATCTTAAGGTCCTTTCCAACCCTAACTGTTCTATGATTCTACTGTGGTAATGTTCACTCTTTAAATGTAAAACACACATATCACTGTATTCACTTGCTGAAAAAAAAAATTGAATAATTCAGTGGTACAGTTTTCAAAATATATCTATTAAGACATATATTAAGGTGACAATGTTATGGCTCAGCTAATACCTAATTAATGTTCATTGCTAAATAAAATCAAGGAGTTGGGTAAGTACATGCGAAAGACTGATATTCTAATACCACCGAAGTTTCAGGGCAAAAGATTCTTTTTTCTTGTTATCATGCAGGCTTAAAAACCTCAAGAAAGCATGTTAGTTGGAATCCTAATTAAACACAATACAACACACACTGGAGCTCTGGCATTTAACAAAATTTCATAGCCCCAGGGATCTAGTCTTGAACAGGAGTTTGAAATATGAATGAATTTGCAATTCCAACAACACTTAAACTGAGCTCAAGGTTAAAAATATGATTTTGAAGGCGGACAACTGAAAAAGTATAAGAAGGTTAAACAAAACACTAAGAAGCAGAAGCACAACACAAACCTATTTGAAAAGCTGAGTGATGTTTTTTACCTATACAGGTTTTAATTATCATTGTGCAAAGAATGTGCTAACAAAAATGAATGATAGAATACCAAATACTGGGATGAAAAATAAGGCCAAGACACACAATGTGACTGATTAAACACATGGGGAACAAAAGTAGGAAGAAAACAACAGAAGTACTCTCCTCCTCCCCACCACCACCCTCATACCCCCAAGGTTTAGAACAACCAAAGTTCCTGGAATAAAGACAGAAGTATTCTGAATAAGTTAAAACAGTAAAATGGCACTAAAGAGATAATTAAAACTAAGGAATCTGGAATTTCAATATCAAGAAAAATTACAATCTCAGACGGAACCAAAGAAACAACAGGCAAGAATTCCTTACTGCACTCTGAGATGTGCCAGAACAAATGGCAAGAAATCTGGGGGGTTCCCCTCCACCTCAAATTATGAAACAAGGAAGAAGAATTCTTTCTTGGAAGTACATTTCAGGAATTAATTAAACTCATATAAGGATATACAAGAAGTTTATTACCTTGAAAGCATCTTTGAATAGAGCAACAGCATTTTAAGAGCTGCTCTCTCTTACAATGTTTTGAAAGCACCCAAACACTTTATCCTTCCACTACTCATTTTATTTCCACAAAAAATTGAGATATTTCTGTTTGATTTTATGAACATCTTTTTCTTTCTAAGTGTCTTAAGGATCTATTTTGAAGACTGAAATTATCACTCCACCTCTTCTGAAGAGTTCAGTTCATGGCTGGTGTATCTGTTATGCTTTTATCTTTCCTACAGGTCTCCCCTCACTTCTTTTGTCTCTAAGTTTCAGATGAGGCTTCACTGCCTGCTCTGACACTGCTTCACCACCTTTAGTTGGCAAAAATCAAGTCCTTCTTATTATGAAGCTACTTTCTTTATTTCCATGCCTTCCTTTAACTGTTTTCTCTTGTCCATGAAGGAAAGATTTAGTTACTTATGACATTTCAGAGCATACAGCCAGGAATACCAAGATTTCTATGATTACAAAAAGGGGAAGACTGCATTTAAATTTACCAAGGTGTGACCGTGGAGAATCTTCTAGAGGACAGTATCTTTGAAGACTTAATTTTAAATACATCATCAAAAAAAAAGAAAATTGTGTTTGTGCTTCAAGCTGTTGTAGCAGTAGACTACTGTCTGATCTGAGAGGCAAGCATCTGCATTTTGCTTATTAAGGAGGCCAAAGCCTGTGTAGGTCCAAACATGTCCAGGCACACATTTGGGTTTTCTTCTGCAAATCACAACTGTGTGCAGAACACATGATTTTTACGGTAGATTATATTGCGCCAGTTTCCAGAATTGTTCACTTTTAAATGAGCAATTGAAGAACTTGCAGAAAGGTTAGCTTACATCCTGGCAGCATCAATTTCTTCTGCAGAATATGTGTAGCTTCTGCCATAGTAAAGAACAAGATTTCCAGAAGGGCCAGTGGCCAAAGCTCATGTGATAAGGAAACGCCCTGCTGTATTTTTTAAAACATTTCAATGCTTCTCTCAGTTCTTTATGATCCTGGCAATCCTGTGAATCTTTGCCATTAAAAAAAAAAAAAAAAAAGGTATTTCAGAGAACAAAACCTGCTTAGAACAAAACCTGCTCACTAAATGGGAAAAACATCCCATCTAACCATAAAGTGGGGTTGGTAGGTTCACTTCCCCTCATGATGCTTATCAAAAGCTTTCAAATCTGACTTCTAAATGTGTATGAAGATATGCACTATCCTTACATAATGGAGGGAAAAGAAGATCCTAAGGGAAACAAAACATATGGCTTGCAATAGAGAGAGATTATCCGTGACACAAGCCACCCACTTTTTAATTTTTCCAAGGCTGGTATAAATGACAATTACTAGAAAATAAAAGGCAATTCACAGCATGCAAAAATTCCCCATCTGATTTGAACTCCTTCTACAAAAATTGTTAGTATTGATTTTGTAAGAAATCCATCAGAAAACATACGTTACGGTTTTGGGATAGAGATCAATACAGGTATCTCAAATCACTTCAATAATAAGTGAAAGATTTTACTTGGAATATTATTTATCTGCCTTAATGTAACACTTTCACACAATACATTTATCACACTACTACAGTCAAAGACCAGAGAGACAGATAAGTGCACTTTATTCTAGCAAAACTTTCTCACTCTATATTCAATCAGCCCACTATGATTATATTGTTAGCCTGTTCCAGTTAGTGACAGCTTAAAGAGCACAACACTATTCTGACTAGTAAACAAATAAGAAGGAAATTATTTAGCGGCTAATGGAGCTGTTCAAAATGGGACACAGAAATAAATACCTTCCATCTGTAACACAGTGGGTAAAAATTAAAGCTACCCAGTGGCTATTTGTATATTTAGGGCTTTCTTCCTTTCACCAAAGCAACTGACATGACTTAAAGATTCAGAACACACATTCCTTTACTTACTGCAACAAGACAACTTCTGTGTGCCACGTAACAAAGCATCATACAGAGTTCAGAGCTGGATAAGCTACAGAGCTCAGCATCGCACACACCTACTTACTCAGGTTTAAAAACATATCCCCCACTACTCTCCAGCTAGTCCTCAAGTGCTTTGAAGCCAGTTACAGCTTTTTATACCAAGCAACCCAGCACTTGTAGATTAGCATACCTAATGTGAAAGCTTCTGTTTAGTCAGTGAATTAATGTCTGCATTTAAGAAGGGAGGATTAAAATGCCCACTATTACATGATGAATGTCTGAATATTCAGCCAAATCTGTTTCCCTTGTAAATCTGTCCAGAACTGATCCGCTGAAAACCATGGTGAAAACCAGATATGCTGTAGCCAGTATCATAAATAAGAACTTAAAACCTTCCTAACAATTAATGTTTTTTATATATGTGTGTGTGTATATATATATATTTTTTTTTTTTTTTCAATGATGTCCTCTATTTTGGAACTTTTCTACTTAGGATGAACAGTAAAGTCATCACCAATATACTCTGAAGTAAAAAAATAAAGCCAAATCTCACTTTCACTGAGCAGTTTCTTTCTTCACAAAGTTGATGAGAATTTTCATCAATGGAGAAAGATGCATCCAGAGAAGCTGGAACAAGTCTTTCTGTAAGTGACTCCCCAACATGAACTCTGCACCACTACACAGAGGATTAGCTCGTCAGATTTAGACTTTCACTGGTCACCAGATGAGGGTCATACTAAATGACAGACTGTTCTTTCAATTTACTAAAATCTAAGATAAATGATTATCTTTAGGAAATAAAAATTAGTTGTGAGTTAGGTGTTAGAAAACTACTATTTGAATCACTTAGTATTTCCTTAAAAGACCAATACCACGAACTACTGGGACTTGATAAAACTGAGAGTAGTTCAGATATAAGCTTCTAAAGAAATCCAATTAAATTCTTCAAATTAACAGACACAATACCTAAGCTTTTAAGAAGTAACAGATTTACAGCAGTGCATTTGTTATGGCTGCTTCTTTTACCTGCTTGTATCCAAAACCCTCTGGTATTGAAATCAGGAATTCTCTTTCTTTGTGTTCTTAACCAGTAAAGACATTACACAAATGCCTTCAAAGAACAAAGCTTGCATGAGCTGGTCTTACTAGTAATTTTCAGTACTTTAATTAATATACACTACCTTAAAATAAAAGGGAAAAATTAATCGTGGGGCTTTCAGGCTATAGGCAAACATTGGTTTGCAGTAAAAAATTTACCACCAGAGAAAATGGATTTATGTTCAGCCACTCTTTTATCTGTTTCTGAAATCTGAACATCCAATATACTTTTCAGACATTTTTATATGTATGTGGATATCAAAAAAAACCCCAACATTCACAAACACTCTGCTGTTCACTTTAATTCTGAAAAGACCAGAAAGAGTCCGAGTCTAACAAACCCCAAGGAGCTTATTTTTCCACATGCACAACTAGTGCAAGTACTAGTGAGACAAGGTTAAACACAGAACTACTGCTTCTACAAACTGAATGAAGAGAAGCATATAGATACTGTGGACTGTCACACCTCACACTGTTCACAACTGAGGAGTCAGAACTTCAGCAGATCAAAGTCTGCCGAAGAGTATAGTATAGAGTCTCAAACCAGTATCTTGAAGACATCAACCTTACATATCATTAAAAAGTAAATAATTCAGCAGTAATGAAAACTGTACTATAAAGTTTCTCCAATAAGTCACAAGACCTTGAAGGCAAAGTACCACAAGGAGAGTTTGAGGCCCCGCAGTTTTTTGGACAGATCAGGCAACACATCACTTACTTTAAGCAACTACTCCCCACTGCTGAGCAACACCCTTGGAGTGACTGTGACTCTATCACATGTAAAGCTGAAGGGACTGTAAAAAGACCATGTTATACAAAATTAATTATATTTCTACTAGCTGGTAAAAAAAGACAATAATTCTAAAATCTTGCCTTCACAGCAGAAAATGTCCTGTGAATGTACTGATCAGTTCAGCTATGGTCAAATTTTAAACTGGATTTCAACTGACCTTTCAAATTTGAGGAATTCTGAAATGTGTATTTAACCCAGAATTGGGCCCATATTCCTGTGCCAGAACCAGTTTTCCCAGAAGTGGTATACAAAATTACAGTCTCAGATAAACAAGTGCAAAGTAAGATTTTTGAAATGTGACTAGATAAAACTTTATTAAGCCAGAGGAACACAGAAAATTAATTAAACAAAAAGGTAAACAAACAGAAGTCATTTAAACTCCCCCAGTTGCCGGTACCAAATCACAAACCAACTGAAAAAAACCCACAGCAAACACATCACCTGGGCACATTTGAATGGATCTCTATCAACTGGCTAGGGAGTGGGGCAGAGACAGATGATTCAAATAGAATGGGATTAAAGGTGTGCCTGACCATGGCAGGGGGGGTTGGCATTGGAAGAACTTTAAGGTCCCTCCCAACCCAAACCATTCTATGATTCAAATACCAGTGCAATCTGTTGTTAAAGTAGTGAGACAGACCTATGTCACTTCAGCACAGCAGTAGGTTCTTAATTCAAGTCCTTATTCTATTCTATATCCTAGTTATGACACAAAGTTGGGTTTTTTACATATTTTCAACATGACTAATCCCTTTTTATTTGGTATATTATTACTACGTTTAATTACAAGTTTCTGAGTAGAAGTATTTGCCTTGAACTTACAGGTGCCCAAACACCCAAGGTAAATATATGAATTAGTTTATTATTATTCTCATTACTAGGAGCTTTATTTAAATCTTACCTACTTGGTCTTAAAAATAAAAAGAAAGCTATGCTTGTATTCCTTTCATTTTCCCTTGTAGCTGGAAAATGAATGCTGCTCATTTTGAAGCTTCTAGGTGCCCCATACAATATAAGATCAATTCCCTTAACTCTGAACCAATTATGATCTAATTCTCTATTTGAGTCAAGCATCTTGCATGAACCATTGAAACCAAACCATATGAAAAATTATGTGTGATTCAGCTCTTAATTTTGAAGGTCAAAATGCTGAGGCAGACCTGAATAATGCTGATATTTCTGAGGTGCATTTGAGAAAACATGTTAGAGAACTAGTAGAAACAACTTATTAAGATTTGCCAAGTTAACTGCGTAACTTTCTGTGCAGGGGTTGAGCTCCATTCAAGCCTCCACTCTTGCTAGATAACAGGGTCTGTGGTGCCATGATTGCCCCTGGCACCAAGAGGCGTGACAGTGGGTGGATGGATGGAGGGATGGGTGGGAGAGGGGCAAATAGGCAGGAAGAAACAAAGCACAACTTTCCTTTCCACAGACAGACGCTGCAAATGCAGAGCAAGTAAAGTGCTTGGAAGCACTGTTTGTCCTTGCCAGACCAAAGCAGAGCAGAGCTACGAGCTCTTCTTCACAGAATTCAGAACACCACTGAACCTTTGTTCAAAAGGAATAACCGTTCCAGATGCATCATCATGTCTTAATCCAAAAGGCACATCATGTTGCTCAGTATATCCTCCAAAAACCTCCTCCTCTCTTAGGAAACATTTAACAGCTGAAAAGAATGGGAAAATACATGCTTCCTTTGTTTAAAACAAAAAAAAAAAACAAACAAAAAAAAAGCAAACAATGAAAATGTTTTGCATTATGGAATCTTAGATGCTTAAGTACTTCCAAGTCCTTCTGCCAGACTGGTCAGATTTCAGCCCAGTGACCACAAAGGCTAGAAGCTGACAGCCAAGCCAGCAATTCCACTTCCCTCAAACATTCACTAATTAATTGTGACTACAATTTCTGAAATCCCTATAAAATGTGTTGGGGGAGGACAGCAGCACAGGATTCTATTTCTTACCTATCTTCTCTCTCCTCAGGCACAAAAAAAGCCCACAACCACTCACTGAATTTTGGTAACAGCAGTTCTTATTTTGCTTTGCAAGTACAGATTCCTGCTCCAATTCATTAAAAGACTAAAAGACAAATTTATTTCTAACTATTCCATTGTGTAGACGAAGTGATGCAGAAATTAATCTCCCTTCTTCCTTTAGAGCCTACCAGGATCTTCGGAACCCAGATAACATTCAGATTTTGTAACACAAAAAATAAATCCCAGCCCTTATTATACTCTCCTAGCTGTAACAGTCTTAAAGACAAATAACGTATAAAGAAAATACAAGAAGCTAATTCTAAGCAGAATTACTTCTCTCTTTCTCTCTCACTGTCTCTTTCTCTCAAGCTTCCCCCACCTTTATAAACACTGCAGTTAGAAGACTTGCAGGGATAAAAAGGCACCACTGTTGAAACTATCATTAAAACACCACAAGGAACACTGAGCCAATTGTGGCATCTGAGTGGAATCCGTCTTGGTTTACATACAGGCGAAATTGTTGCAAAAAGCATGACAAATCAGCAAAGGCAAGACCGATATGTCTTGGTTCTTCATCAGCTGAAAGTTTTTTGTCTAAATGAGATTAAAAAAAAAACCAAAAAAACCAGCAGAAAATACTTTTAATTAAAAAAGCGAGTAACCTTCAGATCTTGACAAATAAAACGCAAGATTTATCTGTATTAAGTGAGTTTTTTGGCATCAGTTCATGTTTCGTTTTACAACACTCTCTGCAAATTACCAGACTAGAGCTGAAGACAGCATAGAAATAGAAAAAGAAACTTTGGTAATACGCAGATTTCACAGTCGAGTAGGGTGCTGCCTCAATGTGAATGGCACTTCTTAGGAAGTTAATAAGTCCACAGTGTTAGAGAAGCACATTTGAATTACCCAGAGCAAATGCAGATCCTCTCTGTTACTTTGTTAGCCATAGGGAAAAAACTTAATGTCTGCAGGTTCCCTTCCTGCTTCCTACTTTTAATTCCTCACCTTCTCCAGTCTTCTTTTTCCTGCATTCTTCCCACACTGACTAAAGTAAGAAAGAATCTGAAGAGAGACTTTAACATCACAGAAAGCAGAAAAACCTAAGCCTTGGAACAGGAGTGATCACAGAAACAACACCAAGCCATTAATTTGACAGAGGAACCAAAAGTATTTCTGTATCTTATTGTATCAAAGAAAAAGTCTCCGCTGACCAGTTTAATCTTAGTTCTTCTGGAGGTATTTAAAATTGTAAAAAAGGTACATTACATAACACATTCTCCTTTAACCTTCCCTGCACAACCCCCAAAAAGATACAGCATTCAAAAAGTCTATGAAATTAACCTACTATCAGCGCATAAAGACAGCACATGCCTCCACTGCTAGGTTTCCAATAGCCAGAGCAAACATAAGAACAAAGCACCCAGGCAAAGTAGATGGATGGTGTAACACAGCCATGTGAGATCCAATCCTACGCACATTTGCGGAGAAATCCAATGTACTTGTCTGGCAGCCTGCCCAGCACAGGGGCTGTCATCCTACAGGTGTGACAGACCTCACTTTGGAAGCTAGCATAGCTTTTTTGACAGGACATAAAGCACAAAACTGTATTTTCCTGGTGCTGTGGTTTGAAATTTGAGAGTCCTTATAAATAGAATTACTTTTCTGTTTTTTTTTTTCTTTTTTAAATGCCCTAACTTCTACAAAATTTTAAGCAGAGAGCATGTTGTTCAAGAAAATCACCAAACAAGCTTACTTATTGTCCAAGTACAGTCTCAAAAGTCATATTAGGATTACCTCCCTACTGATACATCTTTTTGCCTAAAAATCATTTACCTATTCAGTATAAAATGGCAGTGTACAGAACATAATGCAAATGCAGATTCTGCATTTACTTAATTCCAGTTCTTTCCTGAAAAGTGCATAAATTTTCTAATTTTTGGTCATGTGCCCCAGGAGTCAAGCATAGGCTCACCTATCTCATTTTATTCACAATAGACTGTTATATGTTAAATTGGGATGCTAAAAAAATACAATAGGAATTTTACTTATTTGAATTAATGCTGCCTAAAATTGCCAACAAGGTAGGCATTAAGAAACAAACATTTTGAAGAGAAAACCACTGGGGCTTTGCAATTAATGAAATAACAAAAATGAAGGGTGGTACTGAAAGAGAAGTATTCTACTCAAAAGGAAGTGATGGCTTAGTAACATGATCTCAATGAAGGCTAAATGACAATTTAAGGAAAGAAGCTTGATAGGTTTAATTTAAACAGATTCTATAAATATTCGTTGGTATCATGAAATTGTTAATAACAAACCTACTGCATCTGTTCTGTCTTTGCGCAGTTACCTAGACTACATTTCTTGACACTGCTGTTCTGTAATAACATCCATCTGCTCTGCTGTGTCTGTCATTTCTTTTGCTGTAACATATTGTGACAGAGGCTTCATTTACCTAAACTTATCTTGGCAACTTGTACTTCATTAAAGAGAATCCTGCAAGCATCAGTTAAAGCTTTCTTATCTGGCCATGCATAGCTAAGCTTCATAAATCATTCTTTCACTTTCCATTTTGCAGCTTCTGGAAAGGTAACATTATTGAATTCAGATCACTGGAATAGAGCAGTACTAAAATGTTTATTGACCGGCTTTTAGGCACTGAGTTCTGCTTTGAACGCAGACAGCAATATTAGCTAAAGCTTTTGAATTTAAAAGGGATGTCACTAATATGTTTTATACATTGCTATAAATACTGCTTGATAGCAGGCCACTTTAGCAAGCTGCTACTAATCTAACAGAAACAAAATATTATTAGCATATATTATTCCCTCCTTCCCCTTCCTTTTTTTTTTTTTTTTTTAAATCATAGCATTTGCAGATAAAATATCACACATTCACAAATCTAAGACCTCTATCGCAGATCAGTAGTGCACACTGCATCTGACAAAGGTGGCAGCAATGTGCAAAGGGACCTTAAACCAACCTTTATGTTGCCATGAGATGAGTCTGGCACTGCACCAGGACAGCACTCAGTGCAAGTCATGGCAGCTGTGGAAGTGCCAGTCACTAGGACAGTGGTTCCTGGTTTGTGACACCAGAGAATTAGGTGGGGTTTCTGCCTCTATCCAAACGCCTATGTAGGAATCATATGATAACCAGAAATATTTATACTGCAGACAGTATTACCTCATGATAAGAATCATTTGTTATTAGAATGAAAATAATGATGAACCCATCCACAGATGGACAGAGCTTTCTCCTTTGCATCACATTCAGAAGCAGCCCCATGCTGTGCTGGCTGATGACTCACATCACAAGTGCTTGGCTGTAATAAAGTAGGAGGAAAGGAAGAGGGAAGGCAAACAAAACTTAATCAACACAAATGATATAAATTCAGATAAAATTCAGCCAGTAGTTTCAAATGGATATTTACTATGTGAAAACAATATCCAAACTGTTAATTTCAGCAACAGTAAACCAAACTGTTTTAACATTCAAGATTGAACAGTTGTAATACTTTGTAACAGTCTGTGAGATAAGTTGGATGCTGGTGACCTGGATTCAGAACTCTTCTCTGATCTACAACAACAATTTGACCTAACATGTCACACCTTCTGTGTGTGCATCACTTAGCTCCAGGGAATTTGTGGATAGGACTCTGCAGTTTAGCATTGCCTAGTTTACCTAAACTAAGCATTTTGTAGCCCAGAGAGACAAGAAAGGGCATGAAGGTCATGAAAATCAGTGAGCAACCTAGATTTAATTATCTTTCATAGTTTATAAAAATTCAGTTCAAGATGGAGAGATTACCAATTCATTGGAAGTTAGATGACCTCCCGTGACAAGGAAATGAGTGTCTGGTCAATGAATGGGATAATGTCCTACGCCCTCAGCTGTCCAAAGACAGGACCGAGAAGCTCCCTGTAGTAGCTGCCTTTTGCCCCAAAAATTGAATTAACTTTTGAATGGATTAAGTCTGAAATGAATAGTTTCAGTTCACTCAATTTAAAAATAATTAGTTTTAAATTAATCTGAAGCAACATTGCCATAGCTTTCCAATCACAATTCCCACTTCACCTGCTGATTTGATTATTCGCATTGGCCCACAAACCACACAAAAATAAAGAGTATTGTCAGGACAATTTTGAATATGGCATAATCAGTCCTCAGCACCTATACTCAGAAAACATGCAGCTGGCTATGACACCATTTCCCCTGTGTTCCAGGCTTTATAAAGTAGGCCCAGTATCTAATAAGAACTTTAATGAAATATTACTAAGTTATCAAGCTTGGTCTCCTTTCATTCCCATGCCTGCTTAGTGGAGTCTGTAGGCTCTGGAAGTCTACCACTTTGATAGTGGCTTCTTTTGGTTGAGCCATGATGAGGACAAAGAAGGAAATGCTGCAAAGACAGGTCACCAGCTTGAAAAAAAAAAACCCCTGACTTTCATGCAGATGGTCACATATTCCCTATGGATCCTGGATACAGTCAGATCTTGGTGGCTGCAATTCTCCCATGGGATTTTGTATTTAAAACTCAGGCCTGAAGACTGCTAGCTATATTGAAGGGGTTTATACATAAAGATGGTAACAAGTTTTCCTGATCTTAGAATTTGTCTAACAAATAATATAAACTTACTTACAGCTTACCAGTTCAGATAGCAATTTTGTCATCAAATGATGCTTTATTTTAATGAATTATAGCAAGAATAATTCCATTTTAACTAAGGGTTTGTTTTAGTGGGTTTTTTTGCTTTTGAAACATTTACTCTGCATCAACTACAATTAAGTCCAATCTGCAAGGCAGGTAAAATGAAACTATTATTTTTTTATGATCAAGCAAAGCATTTTCTGTTGGGGATTTAAAAGCAATTGTTTTTG
This sequence comes from Nestor notabilis, assembly GCF_000696875.1. NCBI lineage: Eukaryota > Metazoa > Chordata > Aves > Psittaciformes > Psittacidae > Nestor > Nestor notabilis. Next base: position 61,712 of record NW_009928604.1, read on the forward strand.
GCTGCTTAATTATGATCCTTACAGTAGAAAGAGGGAGGAAGGGGGGAAGCCAGCAGAGATGCTGCCTCACAGAAGGAAAAAACATGGCTTATTAAAAAAATGCAGTCTTAAGGATAATCCAGGGAATAAGAAATCAATAAATAAGTGTATTCAGCCCATAACAATATGTCTCTAATTCAGACCTTCCATGTCATTCCAGTAATACTAGCTCTTTAAAGTACTTTTCATTAGCAGATCCCAAGATTTCCAGAAATCGCAGTACTGATTTGAACGGGAATGCACTAATTTCATTCAGACTGCAGGGTAAAATCCACAGAAATGTAAGTGGGTCCTATCTATAGTTGAGGTCAACAGTCAGACATACCTTTGCCCATGAATAAAAACCATCATAAGAGTCTCTGAGTAGCTGAAGAACTGCTGAATTTGCATACCTTCTTCATTTTCATGGCCTCAGAGTTATCACTCATCAAAACATGTCTTCTCTCACACCTTATCTGCACAACTAGGGCATAAAACTTTTGAAAATGGAGAAAGAAACGGGAGGTTAATAAGCAGAGATAGACTCACTTCGAAGGTTTCATCTACAGCTCAATACACAATGAATTCAAATCTGTAGAGGAACCTCAAGGGAACTGGTTCATTCGTAGCTCCTGCAAACCAAATAATAGGAGTCAATGTTTCAGTCTTTCTATACAATAATAACTTGTGAGGCTTATGTAATGTTTGTAAAAGACTTTTTAATCCTCAGGTGAAAGGCGCACGTAAGGGCAAAACATGATTACCTCTAATTATAGCAGAGTTCATACTGCTTTGGGGTTTGGTTTTTTTTTTTTTGAGATGTAACCTAGAGTTTGATGGTTTTCTATAATTATACTAGTCCAAAGATGTCTTGTCCAAAAATAAAAACATACAGATATGTTCCCTAATAAAAACATACAGATATGCTGAAATTAACACAGAGCCCAGTTGCTAAGCAATTCAGAGAGCCACACAATCATTTTTTTCCTGTGAAGAGCAGAGTTAAGACAGTAACTCTGAAGACATGGATAGCAATCTTACAATCTTCAAATACATCTTATAAACAAACTGGTAGTATTTCCTGTTATTAAAAGCTGTCTCCTTTCTCATTTTCAATTCGTCACAGCATCACCAAATTGTGCAAATTACAATTTTACATGCAAAAATCTCTTTTAAAGTGAATTTGTTTCATTTATTTTGAAATCTTCAGCCAGAACAAAAATGTTACAGAAAAACAATGTTTCCCCATCCCCCTTGCATTTTATTAACCTTTCGTTCAAGATATTTGAACACTTACGACATTTCAAAATAGGAATTAGAAAACACAATGGAATGAATTCTCCCAGCAATGCACTGCTACATGTCCTTAGGATATTCTGGTTTAACCACACCAAGCGGTAAAACTTTTGGAGAAAACCATCATTTGTGCATGCTTAACATACATTTGATGGATCTTTACAGAAGAAGTCTCTGAAGACTCCAGACTGAGCAAGACTTCACCTTCAAGTGAGATCTGGGAAGCAGTGAATGATTTTTCCTTCCTCTGTTTTCAATGCCTAGTTGGCTGAATTCAGGTAGAACAAAAATGAAAGTTACTTGAGAAAAACCAAAATCTAGGGAGGAAGAGTGGAGAGAGGTGCTGAGCAAGGGTGTCACACCTGGGACGAAGAAGGATAAAAAACTGTGACATAAACTACAGTCAGAAAGAGGGAAAAAAAAAAAAAAAGCTCAAGGCCCAGGAATGGACAAGAATAATTAAGGAAAAGAGTGGAAACAGTGCTATCTGCATATAAAGTCAAACTCTGCTTCCTGTAGTTCTGCATTACAGGAGCAGAAGTTCATTTTTTCTCATAGCTCTCAATAAATCTCATTAGTTCCTTATGTCATCTGTCACTGCCTTAGCTTAAAAGCAGACATCAGTATCTGAGTTTTGGATAGAATGATTCTTTTGCATCCAACTCACATGGACTTCAGATTCTGTTGTTCACATAATCACATAAACTACAACTTTCCTGGAGTCCTTAGATACATTTCATAATCCAAATACTTTAAGCCACAGTTCTGCCTTTTTTTTTTTCCCCCTGAAAACCTGAATATTTTCATGGAAATTCCCACTATCATAACCACTTTCTAATCTGTTTTGTACATTACTTTAAGTTACATTATGCAGCAAATTTCCTCTGTGCGAAGTGAAGACAATTGCCTGCTACATTTCTTGTTAAGACACATGAAAGGTGCATCTTATTGGAGCCAAATTAAAGCATCCTGGTAAAAATATAATATAATATAA
>NW_009928605.1:0-13036 GCF_000696875.1 Nestor notabilis
ACATACATATATATATATATATATATATACAAATGTGCATACACACACATGTATATTAAGCTATCTATTTTCTTATTCAAGTCCTAAGGTTGGGTACTGAGGTGAAGTATGATTAAAGCTGTGTTTTGAGGGGAGCTTAAAGCTGGCTTTTCAGCATGAACGTTTTGTGTACAAAATATTCACAGGTTGAAAGCATAAATATGACCCCTGCATTGGTACAGATATGTACTTTATTCCAAACCACTGATGCAGTAATGCCATTGACACCACATGGCTGTTCAATATCTGCAGAATGGTCAAATGTTTCTCATGAGTGTCTGCAGATGATGAGGTTAGTCCTCCTCCTGGAAATTTGGTGAGGAAATCAGTGGGAATTTTTGGTTTTCTTTTTTCTTCTCCTTTTTTTAACTCTTTCTGTAAAGCTTTTGTCCTTTGCAGTGGTGAACTTGATACCTCTAACCAAACCTGAAGAGAATATCACTGTTTTCAGTGGGGGCTAGAATAAGCCTCAAAACTGGGATACATGGACAGGCCTAGGGGGAGGATCTTAGCTTATTGCCTTACACTAATTCTGTGGCTTAATAGGCATTTTACGTTTAAGATTCTGTATCAAGTAATCTTCTAAATTTACTGGCATTTTTAATATATACTGTCACTCAAGGATCATGTCATACCCAAAAACATTATGTAGGCTCTGCTAGGTATTAAAACTGTTTATTAGAATGCAAATTTCTCTCTCTGTTGTGACCTCAGAAGAAGTTCAGATGAATATACAATGCTGGACTTGGATCTATTGTGACTTGAATTATAAACACAGAATCTGAAAGCCATCAGACTTTAGAGATGATGGGATTCAGATCTGCTCTGATAGCTAAGGTTTATGGCTCAGACCCATCTTTATAATGACATTATGTTAACTTTAAAGAAGACTTCCATGCAATCTAATAGGCAAATTATAGCAAATAATTATCAGTTGCTATCTCAGTCTTTCTTCTTTAAGTGTTTTAAACAATGCAAATACTTTAATTACATGATTATTTATACAATAGCATCTTTGTCAAAGCTAATGTTTTAATAAAGAAACCACGATTTTCTGATAATTAAGTAACCAATGAGTAAAATTGTACATTTATACTGAGAAATGGCTGGTCTGCCTTGAATAGATAGATACAGACATGTTTTTACAGGCATGTGAGTTGTTTATCTGCACATCTGAACATAGGGAGCTCTGCTTCTGAATGAGCCAAAGGACACCTTTACTTTCTGGTGAAGGCAATGGAGGGAGCTTTTGACATCAGTGAGGAGAGGATTGTGGTGCATAGCCAGGGAGCTGAACAATCCCCAGCTGCACTAACACACAGCCAGGTTTGCACATGTACAAGAAGTGAACCTGATCTTTTGAGTCAGGTCCAGGAAAGGACTGTGAATTTGAAACTCTAGACTGCAAAAAAACCCCCCAATATTAAAAAAGGAACCCATATATACCTATAGGAGCGTACCTAAGTGAACAGGACTAAGCTGGGTAGAAAAGGCATCCGTTCCAACAAAAATACAGATGTTCATCTTTCATGATTTCACCCGTTTCACAACCATTTTCCTGCCACCTGCTTTTTTCTGCTCTCAGACAATTTCTTAACCAAATAGTGTCTCCTGGAAAATACAATTTCACAAGAAGTGAAGAAATATTCCAGGGGTTATAATATCGAGACATTTTGAGCAAGTAAAAGTAAAAGGTATCAATTGAAGTTGTTATGAGGTGAAATTTTTCATTTCAAGAATATAAAAGTATTTTCCTCTGACTTTTTCCTAAGTAGGTTTTTGACAACTCAAAACAAACTATTACTCTTTTTAGTAATGTCGCTATAGTATCTTATGTACTGTACATACATATATTGCATTCTTACATTCTTACCTTCTCTATGTAAAAGCCAAAACCAGTATTTTACATGATCAAAAATGAATTATTTTGTGGTTCCAACTAAAATATTTTTGAAATCTTGTTCATTTCAATTTTTAAAATTATACTATGATTCAGGAGAGAGAAAAGAAAAATATTTTTACAGCATTAGAGCTACATACAGATTATTTGTATCTCTAAATACTCTTCGTTTGGTTGTGCATGATGGCCCTACATGAGCCTAGCACTGGAGAACTGACTAGGACAAAGGACAGAAAGCTTTTGTGCTCCTGGTTCTGCTGCAGCCTGACTTGGCACCACAAGACCCAGCTCTTTGCAAGAACTAGTTTATTATCCTATATATGACCTAGCTGGAGGGTTTAAACCAGGCTGTGGCCTCTGGCAGTTGAAAAGACAAAAGTGGAACCCAAACCATAGGGAAACTGTCTGTCATTAATGAACATCATCTGTCTCCAGAGCAGAGTGATACCACACACCATTCCTTCGGGGACTGAGAATGTGACAGGAACTGTTGGGTTGGGGTTTTTTTCAAGCTGTATGAAGTGGAGTATTTATCTGTTTTGTGTTACAGTCAAACATCCGGTAAGCTGGGTGGAGCCATCCCTCTGGTTAGTTTGGGTGCAGTACAGTTGTGTGAATCAGACTCATTGGATTAGGGTTATGACAAGGGGAGACCTTAGCGAAGCTTCCAGTACCTAAAGGGGCCTGCAAGAAATCTGGAGAGAGGCTTTTGACAAGGGCCTGTAGGGGCAGAACAAGAGAGGATGTCTTTAACCTGTCAGATGGGGGACTGAGATGAGATCTTAAGCAGAAGCTCTTCCCTGTAAGGGTGGTGAGGTGCTTACACAGGGTGCCCAGAGAAACTGGTTGCCCCATCCCTGGCAGTGTTCAAGGCCAGGTTGGACAGGGCTTGGAGCAACCTGGTTCAGTGGAAGGTGTCCCTGCCTGTGACAGGAGTTTGGATGAGCTTTTGTGTTCCTTCCAACCCAAACCATTCCATTATTCTATAATATGAATATGCAAGACAGTTACAGGTAAGATGAGAGAATGTAGCTGAAGAAGTGTGACTTGTGGTGGTCCTGACCAAGCGAGCTTGACTTTGAGATTTGGGAATGAGGCTTCAGACACTAAGCTGGGGGAGGTGCTGAACTTGGAAACATTTAATAGGTATTTTCTCAAGACAGGTTTGCAGCATAAACCACAGAAAACTCAGGTGTCAGTCTACCATAACTGCTCTTGTCATCCAGTGTTGGAGTCCATGTTTTAAAGACAATAAAGCTTATGCTCATGACAGGAAATTGTCACAGATGTAATTATATGTACAGTATGGTTAAATTCCAATGCAATATGTATTACCGCCCATCAGTTACAATAATTACTGTACAGATACAATCTGTTTCCTGATAAAATGCAGAGGTTTGTAACACACTATACATTACACTCATAGAGAAAGCCCTGCCTGGAACTCAATGCCCTTTATCCACATTAATTGTTATTACTTGTAGCTGTGTGGTACCTGGGGGACAATTATTCTCATATTGCATGTTCTGAAAGGGCAAAAGGATTCAGGCAGCTGAATTAGTAAAATGAGAACTAGCTATCTGGATGAGAAAAGAGGTTGTCCACTCCTGGCCAGGTTCTTTTTACTGGTTGAAAGGCTACCTGTGAATTAGGTCACAGTATGATTCAGGTTGGAAGAGACTGATAAGGGTCATCTTCTCCGCCTGTCCTTTTGCATGGGGTTAGTTTACCCCAGGTAAGCTCAACTTTGGGAATTTTCTGCCAGCCCATTTCTCTAAGCTGCTAAAGTGCCTCTGAATAAAACTTTTGAACTCCAGCATATCAAAATCTAACTTGATATCGTCCACAAGCTTGTCTATCCCCTTGTCTAGGTTGTTAATAAAGAGTCTGAACAGTATCGTCCTCAGTAGCAATCCCTGAAACATATCACTGGCAGTTAGCTAGTGTTGGACTTCGCACCATTGACCACCATCTTGTCAGCCTGGCAATCCACTTGATTTTCCACAACTATCATAGGCTGTTTATTCAGTTTATATCTTAGAAATTTGGCTGTAAGAATATTCTGGGAGACAGTGTCAAGATCTTGCTCAAGTCAAGCTGTATATCACCCACTGCTCTCCCTTGGTGCCCAGACCCACAATCCAAATCTCAAACACAAAATATCACATTAATTTGGAATTAATTGCAATGAATTGTAGAGTGAGAATCTGAGGCACAGATAATTGATTGTGTCCTGGTTTCTAGGGTCACAATGGAGGATACTAAGAAGGTAGATTCCTCAAGGGCTTTGAAGGGTTTCTGTCTTTTGCAGGGGTAAGGACTGTTTTCTGCATGTTGGTAAGAGCAGGTACAAGACATCTACTTGTACAAAAGTGCTGGATCCCAACAGCCTAACACTGATTTGCCTGTCGGCAATGCACCATTTTCATTACCCCAGGTTTACTATTTTTATGGGCATCCCTTCCATTCCTTCAAATCAGGCTTCAGTACACCAGCCTACCTCACCTACACAGGTCAAGAATCCCAAACAAAACTATTGTTCTAACACAACTAAATCAGGGGCGCATCATATATTTTAGTTAAACAAAGGCAACTCAGCATTTAGATCATCTTTTTTCTTTCAGCTGCTGCCCCTTACCTGGTGTGTAAATTAAGAGCTCTTGTGATAACCATTGATTTTCCTTCCCAGTACTAGGATCCCAAGGGGACACATCCTGCTAAGTTTATTCTTGAGGAAGCCCATTCCACTGCTACACAAAGCTGGCATTGTCAGGAAGATTTAGCTCCCAAAAATAAAACATCTTTCATTGTGAATTCTTCTCATCATAAGGAGCTTAAAAATCCTAAATCACAGTGAGGCCACCCCTTCTTTTGCTCTCAGTGCACCGTCGTAACTCTTCCACCTTAACTATCAGAGGAATGCCATCTATACCTCTTATCATGCCTGGGTTAAAGGTGAATATCTGAGATTCTAGGTCACAGTGATACAAAGTGCTGTGAAATATGGTAATAACAATCTTTCAGGAACCTCTGAGGCTGTTCTGCCAATGTACAACTGGGTTTGTGTGACTGTTTTTTGTCTTCCACTGCAGACATGATGCTACCTTGAAAGAAGAGGTTAAAAGTCCTCCCGAAAGGAGCTTCTGTGTTTGGCATGGTGGGGGATGTAGGGGCTGGATTTTAGCCTTTGATAGCATTGGGAACAGCTAGGAGCGGGGTTTACATAGCTATCTCTGGTCTGCAGTTTTGCTCACAAGCCTCGTAGGCTTGATGCAAGTCAATAGTGTAAATAGATACTGATTACTCTTGGAGTCATTCAGTAACCTTTCATCACTCCTTCTTCTTAAAATAGAGTTCTTTATTCATGGGAGGGAAAATAATAAAACAAGAGTCTCTCCAATGAGCTAAAAGCTTTTTGTAATTATGAGTTTTCTTTCCCTGAGATAAGCTTTTTTCCCCTTCCTGCTGGACTTTTGGCTTCCTGTCTGGTCCCTACTAATTTTCTTTAAATGAGAAAAAGGGAAGGAGAGATACAAACGGGTTAACTAACCACCACTGGCCTCCACAGAGAGCTGCGTTGCTGGGGAGTGTTTTCAGTCTTTCTGGAGCCTGGACAAATGTAGGGTGTGGACCGTCAAGGTAAATGAGAATAAGAAATAGAGGCACGTCCCTGGGTTTGCAGCAGGCAGCGGGGGAAGGCTGGAGGAGCTCTCGAACAAAGTGCTCTTTATTCTGTGAGCATGGGGAGCAGCATGCATGCATGGTAATTAGAGGAGAAAGGCCAGCTGCTGCCGGTGTGTTCTGAACCCATAATAATCATAATCGAAATAAAACAACACCGCAAGATGGAGCATGATTTCCTACTGCCGGACGTGCCAAGAGCGAGGAGGCTTGGTTGCCTTTTGCTGCAGAGACCAAGATACACAAAGGAGGCTTTTCCTCTGTGCATTTAGGTAATGAGCAGAATCTAAATAGATGTTATTGCTGTAGACAGCCCTACTGAAGCAAATGAGGGTCACTCACTCCAAAACCTGTTACATTTACTTAACCCCAAAAGGAATAAAACAAAGACATACTTCACAGAAGTGCAGCAGATATACTGTAATAACATGGTGATATTATTAGCATTTATTCAACTGCAGGTAGCAATCCCATGGTCATATTCTTCTCAAAGTCCTTTTGGTCTCTGCCTTGTTCTCCTTGCCCCTCATGCTCTCCCACCATATCTGACTCCTCCTCCCCAGCATGCTTAATATCCAGAAACTTGCTCTTTAATTACTGTGCTTATGATTTGCAACCTGCCCAGTGGTGCCAGAAAGTGAAAGACAGCCTTTTAAAGTGTGGAGGAATCAATCTGGCTCCAGTCAAAAGAGAGAGATGTGGTTTCTGCTAATTCAGAGGTTCAGCGATGACAAGGCCCGTTGAGCATAGGTGGCTGACTGTCAAGTGTTCAACAAAGTCAGGAATTCACCCCATGGGAAGCGAAAAGGGTTTTTTCTTTTTACTTTTCTTTTTTGTACTCAATGTATATGATCACACACATCAAGGAGAAAAAAGAAGGGGGAAGGGAAACTGTCCTGGGACAATATTCAAGCCTGTTTTCAATTAAAGTGATTTTTTCTCCACCCCTAAGGTCAGCGTTCCTCCTGCTCCCTTGGCCCTGCTTCCTCCCCTGCTTTTCTAAGCTCTAGCAACAAGTTATTTTTTAAGGGTTGTGACAAGAGAATTTGCAGACTTCATATTTTTGATGTTGTAAAGTGAATTAGGTATATAAGAAATATAAGGACTATAGGAAATAAAGGGCTCAGACTTGGTTGCTTTTGTAGGATCTTTTGACTGGATAGTAATTCCAACAGTTACAACAACATTATCATTATTATTAAATAATATTGCAGTGGTAACAAAGAATAATAACCAGTAATAATTTAGTATGAGGTGTAGAAAAAAAGAATAGATTCTTCATTAATTGAATAGTCAAGAAAATGTGAGAATGAATCCAAGTTTTCTTTTACAGTTCTGACAGAACCAGAAAATAAGAGATTTTGAGACCAGAAACAGACCTTAAAATATCTGCTTTTTCAACCTCCTGTGTAACAAAACTTGAAAATATCATCCAACTTTTTCGAAGGTTGAGAAATAATTTAATTTCCCCTTTCTCCTTATGTTTTTAAAAAAGGGGGAGGAAAGAAAAGGCATGAAAGAGTTGATCCAAATTTTCTGCAGTGTTGGATTTTAGAGGTGCAAATCTTGGATTCTTTGGATCACACTCTCATATATCCAGCCACCAGGACTGTGGCAACAACCTACTCATTGTTATGCAGCCACAAAAGGTTATAACTGAAAAGACCTATTGCATGCAATTAGCAGGAGGTCATTCCCAGACCCTTGTCCTAGAACAAGGAAACTGAGAGCTTGTGAAGGGACTCCCATTTGCTCTTCATAGAATCATATAATCACAGAATGGTTTGTATTGGAAGGGAGCTTAAAGCTCATGCAGTTCCAAATCCCTACCTTAGGCAGGGACACCTTCCATTAGACCAGGTTGCTCCAAGCCCCATCCAACCTGGTCTTGAACACTGCCAGGGATGGGGCAGCCACAACTTCTTTGGGAGCCCTGTGCCAGCGCCTCAGCACCCTCACAGGGAAGAACTTCTTCCTAATGTCTACTCTAAATCTCCCCTCTTTCAGCTTAAAGCTATTCAAGCAGTCTTGTCCATGACATCAAAGGAAAAAAGAATCCTACTTTTTGTTTGAAAGTATTCTTCAGTCTTGTAGAGCAGAAAAGTTGTGGATACAGATTGTAAATACTATGGATGGATGACAGCAAGCCTACTTGTGTAAAGAGCAAGTGAAATGATGTGTAGCTGGTAAGAACTGTGAGTCTCCCCCATACTGTGTAACTGAGATTTCTTATATGTAGATTGTTTTTTCCTTTTGCTAATAATACTGAAACAATTGTATGAGAGGAAGAATGATATGTGTTCTTCTACTGTCTGTGTCACTGGTCTGGTTTTTATCACTGAAACCTTAGGGGATGTTCTGAACAAAACAAGAAGCTCTTTGCATGTTGAAGGAGTTATTGTAAAAGCAGTGGGCATTTTTAATGCTTAAATGGGCTGTTCAACTGGTCTAAGTAACTTACTGCTGCATTTTGTTTTCAATCATGAGTATGGGTAAAGTTATCTTGAACTTAAAATGAGCAATCACAAAGTATTAATGCCCTGTAAATTGATGAATATACCTTTCAGATGTATAGAGATGTATTTTGTCTCAGAGATGCAAAAGGAAAGAAAACAAACAAATTTCAGCTTAAGAAGTAATAATCTGTGTTTTAGCAAGCTGTCTTTCATGCTCCAAGGGACAAAACCAGTGGTATTTCTAGGCTCCTTAACCTAACTAATAAAGCCAATGAAAAAAAATATGTGATCAACCATAATCCTTTCTAGAAGAAGCAAATTTTTCAGGTGCACACAATCAACAGTAAACTGGAATCTACAGTTATAGGATAATACAATTTAGGAGGAATATCTGGAATTCAAGTCTTCAGCTCAAAGTAAGATCTAACCAGATCAGATAGCCCAATCCCTACTCAGGTAAAGAAAAGTCCTGTAGGACTTTCCCTTTTGTAATACTTTCATTTGCACATCAGTCCTGAATCTGAATCCAGCGCCACTCGGTATCACAGAGGTCTGTTAGGTGCTGAGATTGCCTTAGAAAAGAACAGGAGACCAGCACTGGCTCTGACAGTCAGCTCTACATTGCCTATAGCTACCCTAGCACCACTCCCTTAGAAAAGTCAGCTTTACACAATTAAGTTGTAATTGAACTATTTTCTTAAAGCTCCCTTTCAATCAACCAAGAGACACAGGTTATTCTGAAGCCTGATCCGTCTGACCTACTTTAAATGTCATCTTTAAGATTTGATGAATTGCATTTTAAAGCTTCTTTCTCTCCACTGACTGTAGGGGTGATACTGGGAGTGATACCTGTAATGCAGCAGGGACATCCATCTGATTGCATAAGAGCATCCACAAAGCCAATCACCTTTAGCTCACTTTGTAGTCAGCAGAATAAAGGGCATTATCCAACTCATCCTATAGAAGATGACTGTACAGGAAGATGAACTGCCTAAACCTATACTGGTTAGATCTCCACCAACAAGAAAGTAAAAGGTAAATGCAGATACACGAAATTAAGTGGTTAAGTCAATTTTCAGTACCTGAATTTGATGAGATATATTCCAACCTATACAACTGGAAACTTGTTGATATCTAATAAGGATTTACTTTATAGTTTGACTCAAGAACTGACTCAGACAATTGTCTTTCAAATAGCCAAGACTGAATTCTGCAACCAAGATAGATACCTTACTAAAAATGCTTGATAGCTTTAATTAGGAAAATGCTATTTGAGCTGTGTATCTTATTCAGGAATACTTTTTAATGTTTATGTTAAAGTAGTGAACCTGTTTGAGATCAGACTAACTCCCAGTGAAATAAATAGAAAGACCTTATAGAAAATCCAGAACATGGATGAGGTGGGAAACAGCCCGCTGTACCTCTCACAGTTGTCATATTTTTTTCAGTTCCACTCCTAAAGTATTACAGTTGCTTCCAGTGACTGGAATATGTAGACACAATACAGTTAATCATAGAAGGAACTGCTTTCTTATTCTTGTTCTCAATAAATATAAAGAACTCTAAAGAATACAGTGATTGCTCTTCATGGAGTCTTGTCTAGAGTGACCAAGGTGACATTTATTTCAGAGAAAGGGTAAAAATGATACCTGCATGCAGTAGTTCTGACAGCAGTAGCCCTGAGGAGTATTTGCTGCTCAATCCAAATACTTAAAATACTAGTTTAAGCCATGGAGAAGGAATTGCTTTGGTATGATAATATGAAGAATTGCAGAGGATTCCCTTCTGAGTGTGTGGGGTTTGAATGTGGAAAAAGAAGAACTTCAGGTTAAACCTGAAGGAGATAAAGTACCACCTTATTAAAGCTGAAGCTGTGAGTCTGCCTCTCAAACCTCCCACAAATTGAACTGATTATAAATAGAGCATCATAGGATGCTGCCAAATTTCACTTCCTGGTGAAAGAAAACTGAAGCTGAAGCTGAGACACCATTCTAAAGTAGAAGTTTGGACTGTATTTTTATTCCATAAAAGCTAATTTGCTCAGCAGTTGCTTTCTCCTGGGCTCATTCAGCTTTATTTATGACTGCAGCATTACCAATGAAAACAAAAAACCAAAGCACAAACCCCACACCAGAACAAGACTGCTGTTTAAGGGAAGATGTTTAAGACATTTAGCTATATCTTAAGGACCTGGGTGACTTTGATATGAACAGATAGGCATCTGTTAAGGTGGAATTTCACTAAGCAGCTTAATTAGCTCTTTATGCTATTTAATGTTATGATAAATGACTTACCAGAAGTTATTAATGAAAGTATTAAAGTCTCATTATTTGTTAGTAATGGGGCATATGGGAAGAGGGAAAGGAGTACGGCTTTATTATTAACAAATTTCAGGGAACAGTGAGTAAATTGGATAAAGAGAGAAAATATGCATCTGGCTGCCTCCATTTGTTGTATAAATCATTCGATAGTTTATACTTGTTGCTGGAATACTATAAATACTCATGATTGTCCGAATAGTTTAAACTACTAGTACCGTTGGCTGGTGGTTAAAATAAACTTTTCCATAGCCAGCTTTAGGAAATCAGGGCTTCATCAGAGGGAGTTCCTGGCTCCTCAGTGTACATCTGTCTGTATTTAGCCACATATTAAAACCAGTGTGTGAATGGTCATTTCACTTCAGTTTATTTTTAACAGTGGAGATTGCAAGTGATTTGCTTATTACTTGGCTGATAAAATGCTGTGTGTCATGGTGACACGAGATGAACCTCAGCATCCTCTCTGCTCACCGCTTCCTGTGTAACAACTTCAGGGAGTGAAGGCTGTAACTTTCCACTCTTCCATCAAGGGTTGGTCTTTGAAAACGTCATGTTTACTGAGGAGCTGAGACCATGTTTGGAGACCAGGGTTGCAGTTTCTCTCTCCTGCCGTCAGGTGTCTGTGGTGCATACGTGTCTGTCTAGGTTCCCAATATCTAGCCACTATCTGAGTGCAATATGAAATTGAGAGTGTAATTCATCTCATCAGAAATTATGTCTAAATGTGGTCAGAGGAATTTGACCCTGAACACTACTGACAATAGTGTTTTGTTCACCTGTAGTGGTGATACTGATACCACAAATATTTTCAGTCAAGAGGGAGGAATCTTGCCATGGTTTTTATTTGCCAGGTTTTTACTGTGGTATGTATAGTGACCAAACAGTTATTTTGAAGTGTAAATGTGGGTTCATTTCAAATGCATGAGAATATCCCAATCTGATGATGATGACTCTCTTGACTTACTCTAAATTCACCCTCTGAAGAAAAGAGTTGATGCAATGGAGGAAAATATCCATCTTGGATAATTCTGCAGCTACTATGTTTATAAAGGATCAGGGAATCTAATCAGATCCCTTTTAACCTTCAGTACATTTTCTTCAGATGGCTTATGTATTGAGATCTCATCTTTCATGAGTGGTTTCTCATTCAAACCTTTGTCTAAAGATGATGCTTAGAAAGTACTACCTTATTGATAAGGCAGAAGCAGTTCTGGTTACATACAGAGGCAGAGGCTAGCAACTAGTTCAGAGCTTCCACCTGGACTTCAAGCCAGGCATGCAAATGAGAAAGGTGGATACAGATTCCCCCAGAAGCCTAAGGGTAGCCTGGTTTTAATAAAATGAGCAAATAGATCTCTAAGGGATTCCGTAATTTATTTTCATTGCTTAGTGCAAATAATATCTACAGAAAATCTGTGCGGATCACAGCAGGCCTCAAAAAGACTTTGAAAACTGTGCTTGATGAACAGCAATCATAAAAACTTAATTAAAATCAGCACAGATTTCAGTCTTTGTTCAAAGAGACAGTTGTTTGGTTCTGTTTTAACAATAGGATGAAAAGAGAACTTTGGGTCCTATTGGACATTTCGTCCCCACCACGACATTATAACAAGCTTGGGAAAAAAAGTGAAGAAGATCAACAACAGCTTGAAAGCATTGAGGTTTGAAAAACTCAATAGGGTTTACATTTTGTTAATTATGCAGCATGTCAGCTGGGGCAAGGAGGAATGCTGTACTGAGTTGTGGAAATATTTCTGGTCACTGAGAAGTATTTTGGCTAGGTTTCCTTTCCACAATCAAAAAATATCCTGTGCCAAGCTGAACTACTTTATTTGTTGATAAATTCCAAGTAAATGCATATGGAGAGATAAAAAAAATGTTCACAGTGAAAGTACGAAGATGAATCATTACTCAGGAAAGAGATCTTGAAGCCAGTGTTGAACACTGTTCAACAATATTGTCTCATGTTCAAAAGTGGTAAGAATGTGAATAAAATACTAGAAATTACTAGAAAAAAGTAAAGAAAAAATACTAGTTACTATATAAATCCATGGATTGTCTATATTCCAAATTACCTCAGAAAGTGTATGGAAGAACAGTACAAAAGGTGCAGTGGTGCAGACTGACTTCCATTTGAGGACATGCTATATCAAATTCAAAATGAGACAACCAGAGTGGACGGTGGGCTGTGATTGATGTCCATAAAATTGTGAATGTTTTATAGATAAAGTACGTAGTAAATAATAATTAGTGTTTACACAGTTAAAAATAATTATGAAATTGTCGAGCAGTAGGTTTAAAGCAAATCTGATTATGAATTATTTTGTATTAAAGTTCATGATTAAACTATTATCTCACTGCCAAAACTTTCTGTGGAGGTCTGATATTAATTATTAAATATAGTCCTTGAGAAACAAGCTGCTGTTTGGAAAGTTCACAAGATGATGGAAAATGGGGGTTATACCAAAAGGAGGGTACTATTCTACTACCTCATATTTCAAATATAAAATATTTTCCTAAGCAGATTAGGTAATGGTCTAGATAAGCCTTTGGACTGATCTTGTATTCTTACATTTCATATTATATTCTTATGCCCTGACTACCAGATCTAGACCTCCACCCAAATGGGAAGAGGAAAGAGT
>NW_009928605.1:13067-26634 GCF_000696875.1 Nestor notabilis
GTGTATGTACCAGGACATAAGAACACCCTGAGTAAATAAAAGGAAAATAATATTTCTCTCAGAAGTTATTTTCATTACTTCTATGTGTTTTAGTGTCCTCAGTCAAAGAAGACAACCACCAATGTTTTTTTCCAATCTAAATTGAGCCCTTAAATAATTAATTCAATTTGGAAGGTACTCAGTTCCCTGGAGATGTTTTGAATAAATGTGTCTACCTTCTTTCAGTGGAGCTCAATTCCAAAGTGTTTTGTTGGTAATTTTGTTGAGTTCCCAAAGGTGCTAACTAGGGATTTTAGGGAGCCTAACGTTACCTGACAAGTCAAGAGTTAATGAGATGTTGAGCTGAACAATTCAACATCTGGCCCACTTTCAATAGGTTATGTCATACTCTTTTTGTGCATCAGATAAAAATATTTGATCCCCTGTATCTTTTGATTGTGTTTACTAATTTAGTTGTCTTTCATCTTCCTGTCATTCAAGTACAGACAAGAACAGCCACGAGAAACAACATTTCACTGCAAGCAGAGCAGAAGAGTACAAAAATCTTGTGGAATGCCAGAAAACATTGGCTAGGTATGAACTGTGTCGGAGAGATGGGTTTAGTGACAAAATGCACCTTTGGCTCAGGAAATGGTGAATTCTAAGATTATATTAAGTCTAAATGCATAATAAAAAAGTGGTATTGAAGAATATTGGCAGGATGTTTAAAGAAATATCTTGCCAGGGATATTAATTTTTTGTGTGTCTGAGAGAGAAAAGATGGGACTGGGAGAAGCCAGTTATGAAAAGAAAAGAACTCTGAACTTGAAAAATCACCAGGATGGATGATGCTGTAAATGTAAAACTTCAGCAACTGATTTTTTGGTATTACCTTACAGGTTTCGCAAAATTCTATAATCAAAGAGCTTTTTTTATTTTTTAATGTGCATGTAGGTAAATGTTGTAGTATAGATGTCAGCGTTTAAGTATCACTGATCTTTGTTCATGATGGGAAGATATGAAAGCAGTTGAATTTTGCACATGTGCACATTCCACACACTGGATAAGTGATAATATTTTCCAACAAATCAATACTTTTCATCCTCAAGTTTCTCAAAGAACTTCACACAGTAACTGTGTGTGTGCTTGGAAATCTTGTCACATGCACCCGTGGATGTTCCTGTGTCCTCTTCAGGTGGAACGAAATTGGCACATATTGCACAAACCCTGAGCAAACACCATGCTGACTGACATGTGGAGACCTTACTAGAACAATACTTAAGCTATTTCTTTCCATGAATTCTGAACTCACTGGGTGCCAAGATTACTATTTCCTCAGCATAAACAGGAGAACAATGAGTATCCCCACAGCTCAGCAAACCAAAATAATGTAGAGCAAACCAAACATGTTTTGTTAATGCATCTAATAAAAGATCATTGATACACATGCACACACACACATTCATGCATGCAAAGAAGGAAGGAAGAAACACAGAATCCTTTCCTCTTTCAGTATGAAGATGCCCAACTACACCACTCAACAGGCTGACAGGAGGAGGCTTTGCCTCTTGCCTCCTCAGTTCTCTTCTGGGTTTCACTAATAATGTGTCATTATCACTAAAGTTACAAAAAGTGGTGCTACTTTTGACTTCCCATTACCCTATCTTCCAATACAATTTCCTTCATTTTCTTCTTGCCTTTCCAATGTATAGAGCGCATGATGTAGCTAGAGGGTGGTGGAAACCACTTTCCTAAAAGCTAAAATGAATTCTGGAAAATCTTTGGATTACAGTAAGTTCAAGACTGGAGAGGTGTGTACTTCCAGTTACCTGTGACCAAAGGAGGTGATCCAAGTCCAAAAGTGATGCAGAGAAGGCCTTCAGGACTAGCTAAGGGAATGGAGGAGCTCTCAGAGAGAGAAACTAATGAACAAGCAGGGGTGAAATCTCATGGGATTCCGAAGTCGAGTTAAAACAAAGGTGGCAGCAAAATGAATGCAGTCTCTAAGGAGCAAAGAAAGAGAACTGAAAGGACAACAATTACACAGGAAATGTGCAGGAGCTGACCACATATAAATTTTGGCTGGAAATAATAGGAACTACAGATAAGAAAAGGACTCCAGGAGTACCTTCTAACAGGAGCAGGATGGAACCCACTCACCCTTAGAAAGGACTTCCTGTGGTGATGGCAATATGAGAATCATGGCCTTTGTGACCAAGTGTGTCTGTTCTCACCTTCTGATCAACAGAGGACATCTAGTATTTCAGTAATGTGGACACTGTGCATCTGCTTAAACCAGTTTTGCTGCTGGCATCCCTCTTCCTCTTCATTTCCTCTGACTGTCTGTCCCAGCTTGTGAAGGTCTTCGGAATTGAGACTGTCCTCTTAGTTGCCTAGCCAGCATCTAGTCCATTAGTTACTTTTGCTTTAAGCACTTCCTAAGAAAACTGCTGTTACTGCTGTAATGATAGAGAACCAGATCTTAAGTTTTCCATGTGACATGTGTTCTGACCTGCTGTGCAAGTGTCTAGTAGTTTTTAAATTATAGGTCCTCATGCTCTTTCAATTCACTAAAACAACAAGTTGTTCCATTTTATACATGGACTTGACAAATGTCAATAACCATGTTGTTGCTGAACCTGAGAAAACTTGGTGTTTACAGTGAGGTGATATTTATATCTTCTTTGCTCTGTGTACACGTTTGTGTTCAAACAGAACACAAGACCAGCCCCCTACTCATTTTGAAGGAACCTTATGACCTTCTTGCTGCAGGTTCTTCTTCCTGTTTTACGTAAGAGCAGCATAGGGAGCACCACAAGGCAGTCCCACTGGATAAATAATCACAGCTTGTGTGCCTGCAGTCACAAATATAACTTCATTGACCATATATAATGCCTATATATAATGATGCTCATTATTACACTTAGGAGCACTATTACACTTAGGAGGTCATAGGGGAATATACGTCTGTCCCAGGAGGGACTCTTCCATCCTTTCTTCATTCATAGGTGGTTGTTCTCATGCTGAGCTGCTGCTGCTGAGCCTGTACTAGAATGAGAGCACAAAAATTTAGGTCCCCTCAAAACCAGATCATATGACAAAACCTGTATGGAAATAGATCTATAAACAATGTGCAATTCTAAGCAGCCAGCCGTAAAAAGTAATTAAAGAGGTAGTCTAAATCACAACAAAGTGCACAGAATTTTATATAGCCTGTCTATGTGTATTGCTGTCCTTTAGCTAAGTTATTCACAATCACTTGTTGGTTTTTTTAATTACATATTAAAACTTGATTCTTCTACAGAGTATGCCCCCATATAAACACAGAGATCAAATCCATTCTCCCAGAACTCTTTGCTTTAAACTTTCTGAGAGGATGGGATGAGACTGCAGATAATTGAGCTGCAACCTTTCTTTCCATGCCAGTGAATCTATTGCCAGCCACCGGGTCTTCAGGATCTTCAGGGATGAAGGATTATAATTTGCTGCTCTGGAAGAGCAGCTTCTGAAATAGTCTCTAAATACGCTAGGGTCTGCTTCTTATCCACTTCCATACAAATGCCTTGGAGATAACCTGAGGACTCAGTAATAAAGGCAGATGGTGGTGTATCGATCTTCTTGTGTACGGGAATTGCTCACTGGGGCTCTTCTAATAGCAACAGGAGTGTCTTACCTTGGGAATTACCACAGTGTCATGCAGATATCTAGCTGAACCACCAGCAGGGGTAGGTTCAAACTATAAATTTCCCTTTCAGCTAGCAATGTCAAACTGTCCCATACCCTCACAAGTAAACTTATGGGTTGTATTCAGCTACTGTGATTAGCAAAGCAGTAAATCACTGAACCTCCATGAGCATCCATAGCTCCTAAAGGATCCAGGAAGATAAGACATTGTCAGTTCACCTCCTTTGTGTGTTTGTCCTTGCTTTGCTTTTGTTTGGACTTTTGGTTAAGTTGTTCTCCTGGCATCAGTTTCACACCACTTCTTTTTAACTCCCTGTATGCCTTCTAGCCACATATAGACATCTTTTTAACCTACAGATGTACTCTCTGCTCTGGCCACTTCAGGGTTAACTTGGGATGTTTTGGTCAGACAGTAATTGCCACAAGGCTTTCCCCAACCTTAGCAGGCATGGAACTGATATTTTTACAGTCCATGCCGAGTCTCTGCTGGTTGTAATCCGCTGCAATGCACCTGGATGCAATTGCGCTTGGATAACTAAACCTGACTGATGTGTTTCACTTAGTGGGGACTCCACTTGTTTCATTGTAAAGATTAGAGAGTGATTCAGCATTCATGAGAAAATGTGGCAACAAAAGGTTAGCTGAACAGTGCTAGGAGTGGAGCCATATAGGGAGCAATTGAAGGAGGAAATGGTCTGGATTTATTGTCTGCATTAAAGATATTGTGGGTCCCATGGATACCAGGAGTGTCATGGAGACACAGCTAATAGGATTTTTATTGGATTATTGTCAGGCTGTTGCACCTGCTTCTGAAGGGGATGGTGCAGTTGGTTTCTGGCACAATCCTTCAACAAGGAAGCAGAAAGGAGCTACAGGAGCTAGAAGCTCCAATATTAATTTTTAAGGAAATTTTTACAATTGCCTTCAAGCCATTTCAAGCAGGCCACCCTTCAGTTAACACTTCTGTCCCTTTACAAAATGCTTAGGCATAGAAAATATATTGCTTCAATGGGTGAAGACACCAAGGACCTAACTTATCAGTCTCTGCTCTCAACTCCAGATCTAGGTTAGATTTTGTTTGCATTAACTTGAGGGAAGTTTGCTCTTTTATTATTACAATTTTTAAAACTGCAATTTTAATTGCTGCTGTATTTCTTGTGGTTTTTTTTTTTTTTTTTTTCACAGTAACCTTTAGCAATCCATTTGGTCTCTCATTTCCCTGTCTCCTGTGTGTTAGACAGGCTCCTGCTTCTTCCTCTGTAGCCTGCTTCAAAGCTCCTTTAGCTACATTTGTAAGCATTACAAGATTTTGAAAAGGGTTCAAGATGAGCAGCCTTTTTGGTCATGTCAACCCCTGCAGATCTAACAGAGTTGTCCTTTATGTTTCACATGCGGCAAACCATTTCCCAGCTCCCTGGTTTTATTTATTCAAAGCAATCAGAGTACATTTTACACAAAAGAGAACTGAGCTGGGGTACAAAAAAGGGAGTTTCCATCACCAGTTAATTTTAATTTTCACCGCTGGTTTCAAATCAAGCTAAACATTAGAGCAACTTGGAAGCCATATAAATTCAGGTCTAAGCTAAACACATCTCGTGTCGATGTCTTATTAGATTTTAAGGAGTCTTGGATGAAAAATTTGTAGCAAGTGATCTCATGAATTGTATCTCATTTCTTTGCTCAGGAGTTACATGCAAAGGGAGTTAAAGCATTCCATCCAGGAGCTAATCCAAAGCTCTCTGTAGTCAATGGAAGAAAATCAATGCATTCTGGAGTAAGATACAAAATGTATTTTAATGGATAATGCTGGTCTTGTAATTTATTCACAAAAGAACATTGCTAAGATCATCCGAATTCAAAGTTGTGCTTTAGCGTGTATCTCTAATACAGTAGCATAATGTATTTCTGTCTTCACGTATCATAATGATGTCACTTTTTTCTCTACATCTGCTTTGACAAAGACAGAAGCTTCTGGAATTTTCTGCTAATGTCTTGTGAATATTTTAATTATTTTACTTTAAAGGTATTAGTTTAGAAAACATTTTTGCCAGTTAATACTGTTAGTTAGAAAACTGAGATGGTGAATCTCTGAAGTCAGCTACTTTATCCTCCAGATGAATAATGAATTCTCATTTTCAGTTAGTATTGTCATCAACGATTATGGTCAGTGGCTTTCCCATATGATTTTTTTCTCCCTCCTTCTCTTTTTACTCTTTTTTTTTACTTTGTTTGCTCTATAATATTATTTAATTTCCTCTATACTACTCTCTTCTTCTAACAACCGGACTAAACCTAAAGATATTTGTAGCTACTTCTAGTAGCATTCAATCACTTGCTCCTTCACTCAGATTTCCCAATCTTTTCTTTCTCATTGAATCAGTTTCTTCCTCAGTTCTATGATATTTTTAGTTTTATTTTTTTAACCTTTTAGTCCATCACACTCACTTTCTACTAACCAGTTCTCAGATTTTTTCCTTATATCCTATCTTTTTCCCACTTACCATTTCCCTTATTTCCTTCTGTTTCATGCTTTATTAGACAAGCAGTCAACATAGTACAGTGTGTGCTGTGCCTCAGGAGTGACTAATTTTTATAATTAATTTAAAGAAAGCTTGCAGATAAAGGGAAGGAATTTGATTTAAAATATGTTTTGTTTTGAAAGAGAAATTATTTCAATTCCAAACTTCATTTTGAGGCTGCATCATGTCTTTGTCATCATTTTCTTATCTCCAAGTTTATCACTAATAGTAAGACTATGTTGGAGATGTAATATAGGGTTATAAATTGACGGTGAAAAATATAAGACTAATTTGCTTAGATACAGCAAATCTTTCCAAAATATGCTTGCATTTTAATTTTTCTCTCTCATTAATGTGTTTATGCTAATTCAGGATCAGTCAAGTGAAATCTGTACTGGCACACTGGATTTTTCCTTTACGTGATAATGACCATTGGTAAAAAACTGTCCCAAGACTTCCCATGAAGAATTCAGAATTTTAAATCTTATGGGAAAATTCTTAAGAGAGCTGGTGGTCTCCCTAGTTTGGAGGATAAAAGACTGTAACAGTTAGTATGTAGGCTTTTCATGACATCCTCCCTTATGCCACTGTGGTCCTGACTGAGCTTAATTTTCTAGTACAGGTGAATCCCACAGTACTTATTGTGTTGTGATTTATAGTTCAGGTGCTTTCATGCAAGCACGCAGACTTTTCCACATTTTCTCCAAGGCACCTACTAACATTTCTGTTCCTTTGTAATGGCTAATAAAAATAGCAACATCTAAAAATATCCCACCTACTTTATGATTTGGCTTGTCTTAATCCTGGTGGATTAAGCTACCCCCACTTTAAAATGTATTTCAGAAATATATTTTTCCACTCAAAGAACAGTGATGGGTAAAATTTTGCAGAAATACTTAGATCAGGATGTGCCTACTTTGAAATAGTGTCTAGGAATATAAACTACCATTTCACTTTCACGCTTGCTTTTTTACCTGGAAAATGCAGAGAATCTGAAATCTGTTCTTATTATCTGACTAACATGCAAGGGGCATGCTTGAAGATGTGATAGTAGAAGGCCGTTTAAAGCTAATTAGCCAAGCAAGAAATCTGTTCCCAGTTTACTAGAGGAAAAGAGATTGACTGCATAAAGAAAAGGGCAAGGTACTGATTTATCTTCAAGTAACCTATCTATTTGGCCTATGAGATGAGTAGGATACGGATTATATCTTTTAATGTGCCATCTAACTCATGCACAGGAGCACAAACACTGAAGCTGGCCTCATTAAAACTGGAAATGTTAAAATATACCTGTAATCACTCAATTACACAGTTCTGGGACAAGCTCATAGAGTTCTTTTACCCTCAAGGATGTGTTTGCTAAGATTGACACTGGTATGAATGTATCTATTTTGTATGTGAATGTATCTGTATATTTTATGTACACACACCTTCTATGCCTCCAGGCACTTTCTCAAGGTAGATAGTACTAGAAAAAGCTGCAAAGGGGAGGAGAGGGAGATGTGTCACAATATTGGAAACTTGGCTCAAAAGATTTGAAGATAAAAGAGGGATTGCTAGTACTCCATGCAGTGACCTAGCTCTGATTGTGTGTGAAGTTACTGCTTGTAAAATCTGCCAGTTTAATATCTCTGGAGAATAGTTAGCTTTATTTATTGGCCATTCTAGAACCTCCTTCAAAAAGAACAGACAAATCCTGCCAAAGTGTCAGCTCTGGTCAGGGACACAATATCATAAAATGAAAATGTGGTATTAGAGACACATTTATTGTGAACAACACACCATCTTGTATTGATGAATAAGAAAAGTTTATTTTGGGTTAAGACTTTTCTCCCAAGCTTTCTATTTTCTTAGCTGAAGTTTAAAGTTTTGACCATTTCATTTCCGTAATTCTAAATATAAATAGTAAGGCTACTACTAGAAAGCATTGACTTACAATACTCATTAATATTGGTCCTAAGAGAATAGTATGGTCATTAACAAAACACAGTCATCATGTCTATGGTCCTCAATGGCATCAGCCCAAGCTTTGTAAAACAGTGTTCCTCCCACAGGGATTGTGAGCTCATTCAGATTTCTAGCAGTTTCCAGGATCAAACCCACGAGTTCAAAAGACTTTTCTTGACAATTGGCTGGTGATTCCAGTGCTCCTGTTCCTAGGTAAGAACAGCCAAATGTCTCAGTGCTTTCAGACATGATGCAGGACTTGCTTCCAGAGTCTATATTAATAATTTCCCATAAAAGACAGAAATGCAATTAAAAAAACCCTACACGTATGTACCCTAATGCACATATGTGACATTAATTCATTTCACCCAGTTTCTTGACATCTAGAAAGGACACATTTATTGAGCAGTTAATTCTGCCTCAGCAAGATGCCTGTGAGACTTCAGATGTTTTTTTCTCCATGGTGACAGAGGTAGCCTAGATGTCAAACTCTGAATTAGACAACTAGATACTGAATCCAAAGTGAGATGAATCCCAGTCTATAAGCAATAATTCATATAAATACTGGGGTGGAAGGAGAAGTTCATCCCACACATGACTTCATGTTATTTATTTATTTGTTTTGCAAAGCACTCTTCAGCTGCTATGCAAAACAGCAAGGCAAAGGTCCTAGGTAACCAGCATAAATTACATGCATATGATAGCACACATCCAGAACTCTCTCTAAATTTGCAAAAATGAGTGTGGTCTCACTCATGTAAACCACCTGGCCAGTGGAGGCATTTTCTCATTTGAGAACTAGGCCACAAGATAATGAACTACTAACAGCAGCTACTAAACTACTAAGGAGCAACTACTTCAGTTTCATTTGGGCTGACGAAATAGACAAGGATACAAGATGGATTTCAAGAGGTAATTTAAAAGAATGAAAAATTCTCCTTATCTTTGTCAATATCAGATGTAAAAATTCAGTTAACAGCTAATAAGATTAACAGTTAATAAGATATTTCTTAGAAAATTAAAACTGTGTTAAGAAATCTCTTGCAGAGGTTAGATTTACTGATAGATTCAAAAAGATTCATGAACACTTCCACAAATACAGTGTACTAACAGAGTTTGGCCTAAATTTTAAGGTAGAATATGATACCTATTTTGAGAGGAAAGATCGCAGATATAGCTAATGTGGGCTGACTAACAGATATACTTTTCAAAACATCCATATTTCCTCATCATTTTTTATATAATAAACACACAACTGTTCTGTTAGTTGTTTTAATTTTAGTATCATTGGAATGGTTCACACCTGAATTTTAGATGGCATGCCTGACTCACAGACAGTATGAAAGAGACTTAATTTAAAAAAATACAAAAAGAGACATATGGAGATGACATTGTAAGGATAAAAACACAAACCGTCTTATACATTACACTGAGTAAACTTCTGAACTTTCAATGATGTCGTTAGCCTTAAACTGACTAACAGTTTCTCTGAGATTTATTTATACTTTGCACCTGATGAAGAAAAATCCAGCTAACTATGCATGTTATTAAACTGTTATCATGGATCCATTGTCTAGTCTTAAATATGAGAATCTCTCAGCACACTCAGTGGCAGTTTATTCAGTTACTATTAAAATGTAAAATAGAATGTTTTTCAAGCATCTCATTTTGGTCTTGAGGAATAAAAACCCCACTATTTTTTCATAACATAGTGGGGGAAAGGCAATAGGTCTGCTAATGAAATTTTTGCTTTTCTGAAACTGACCCTCAAATTCTATGAGTTCACAGAAGGTCAGTTGTATTTTTTATTTTTTTTAGTTATCACATAAAATCTTAGCCTTCAAAATAAGAATATTCTTGTTAAATAATTCCTTGAATGCAGATCAATACCTGTAACACATGTTATTTTATTGGAGATGTCACTATTGCTCATTGAGCAACTGCTTTGATAAATAATACTAAAACTGTGTAACTGGCTGAATACTTTACAGCATCGTGTGTTGACCAAATCCCTTGGATTTTTTCAATGAATATATTAATAGTGTAGTGTAAGAGAAGCTCTATGATGAAGTTTTATTTTTGAGCAATATTTAAACAGCTCAGATGAGTAAAGAAGTTTTCTGGGGTTTTATGCTTAAAGTCAGCATGAACATGAACTGAATTTCAAATTTAGAAAGGTTTGGTTGACTCATTCTTCCTCGTCACCTCACCATTATTTTTTACTTCACTCTGCTTTGTGGTTTCAGTATAGAGTGAAAACAAATGCACAGATGAACTCTGTGAAAACCTTTCAGACTGCATATTCTTTTAGAATACATAGGACTTTCAGTCCTGTTTTGAAATATCAGAAAGCTCAGCTAGATGAGGGGTTTTGTCCATATCAGCCTTCTGTCAGACACAATAATTTATTCTCCTGCCTCCTGCTTGTATGTTTGATAACCCTCATATCCACAGGGTTATTTTCTCTCCCTAAATACTGATTTCTGCTCAGATAATCTCCTTTCTTTCCACCTTCAATTAGAAACAGTGGATATGAACTTAACTCTGTAGCCATGTGTTTATGAGTGCATGTGCATTTAGATGCACTCATTGCAAAATGTGCTTTGACAACCCCCTGCTAAGGCTTTTCCCAGATTAAGGAATTGTAAGCAGCTTTGGACTGCTTGACCCTGCTGGTTCATCATTTACGATGACCAAAACATGTACATGGCCAATTTGAGTTTATCATCTAAACACTTAGGAAGAAACTCTTCAATTAAAGATGATACTAAGTGACACTGACAGTAACTCTCTTAACAATATGGTGTTGCTAAATCATCATCAAATGCTGTGAAAAGTGCTCTTGCCTTCACTAAACAAATCAGAGGGCACCATAGTTGGAGCACTCTTTCTCAGAACTCATTTTTCATAACCTTGAAAGGAAAAAATACTTTACCATCAAATGTTCCAGGAAGATTTCACTGCAGAATCTTGTTTAGGACATAATTTCTGAATGTCTCGGTTTTGATGGAAAGAAAAATATATTTATATATTAAAAAGAAAAATATCATTTTTTTTTTTAAGTTTCAATCACATACAATGCTTTGTCATTTTGGTAAATGATGTTGTATAATCTTAGTGTCATATCAAACACCAGAGCAACATATTCATTGGGGGATATTTACAGGGGTATTCAGGCTGAATTAAGATGTCTTCTAGTCCTTTTTCTAAATTGCCACATTTACTGCCTGCTGTAGAAAGGGGAAGCCACCAATTGATTTCTAATTCTGCAAACCCCAGGGTGTAAATGTGATTAGCAGTAATTGGAGAAGTTCAGCAACTGTTAATTTCTGCTCTCTTTGTTATTTTTCCTATTTAAAATATTAACGAAATGTGTATGTAGACCAAAACTGACTCTGATGCAGCTGAACAAAAGATACATATTTAATCAGAGCTGTGGGACCCCGATGCGGTTGTCTGAAACAAATGTGACATGTGCTTCCTCTCAAAAAAAGTCAGGCAGCTAATAAACAGCATCACTATTTTGTTGTAATGTTCATTGTCTACATGATGTTGGGTTTAATGGCATTACACTATACAAAAAAGCCAAAAGTACACTGCTAAATTTGTCTTTCTCGGTTGGCTGTCCCTGAGGAGGTTATAATGCAAGCAGTGGCTTTGTTTGTTGCATGCATAAGCGTGCACATGTTCCTAAGTTTTAAGTTGTAAAGGAAGGTGGTGAGAAGAGACATTAACCCCTGCATGGCTGAGCATTTCCTTAGAAGCAAGCTGTTTTGCTCAAGCACTAAGTAATTATGAGTAAAAAAGGTTTTGATCTCTATCTGCATAATATCTCATTTGTTTCTTTTTCTAGACAAAATTCTGCCTCATCCATAGGTACAAAGGTTTGTTAATATTCTTTAGCAACGAAAAGGCTCTTATTTTTCAGCCCTAAAAAGGAATCTATGTTTACCTTTAGTTTCTGGCATTAAATATTATTCTTTATTAACCTAGAACCAGAAAGGTCACGCGCACAACAGTGTGTAGTCCTACTCAAAATGGTTTGAATGTCTCAAGAAGCCAGCCGGAAGCCTTGGTTAACTTGACATGGACAGCTTACTTGGCTAAAGCTAAGTTAAATGTATTTCATTTCTAACCATTTTAAAGCAAGAATCTTATCTCAGAACACCTGAAAAAGAGTCCAGTGAGTTAATACAAATGAACGTTGACAAAGTCAAAAAGATGTTCTGTGGGAACAATTCACAGAAATGACATGAGGGCAAACTGCCCTTGAATAGTGGTGTGGCTGTATGGGGCTTTGGAAAACTAAAGACTACATTAGTTGGCATTTGCCTAATTCCATTTTGAAAGGCTAGAAGCTTGCACCAGGTAGGCATATTTCATGGTCAGAGGTTGTATGTTTCTATTTACCACCTCGAAAGATCACAGGTATTAGGGAAATACATCCCAAAACAGGTCCCTTCGAAAGGCATGAACATGTTGGAAATGGAAGCCTCACCACAGTCAGCTGGCTCTGAGCTATAGAGCTCATCCTTGAGAGTTACCATGATCTTGCCACACTCTCTACCAGACAAGGAACCTCAAAACTTCGATTTACCTGTGTTACAGGAGATCAGCAGTAAACAAAACTCTTTTGTAATAGTTCAAAATATTCTTTCTTAGGAGGTTTTCTTCCTATAGGGAGAGAAAGGAATCAAAAGGCTTTGTATAGCTGGTCACTCACATTACCTGATGCTTAAGAGGTTCAGGGAACAAGGGTAGTGGATGTTCAAATGCAGAAGTGTTGATCTCACAGTGAAACTTCCAGTTTGGGAATATCTTTCCCTCTAGTAATTAGCTCCATTAATAGGGTAACATCCTATAAGTATGACATTTATGTCTGCCTGATGTTTGTTGTTTGCTCTGACCTGTTGAGAGCTAAGGAAGTTGGTGAGACACAACTTAGGTGCTACCCTCACCTCATGCAGGGTAGCCATAGCAATATGAAGACTCAGCTCAGACATGAAGGGGCATAGAAAATAGATCCACATCATGCTGTGAGATTGAATAGATATCTCCAGACTCCAGTTCTGCCACCTCTTGATAACGTATAAATTTAATTTATCGTTTATTCTATATGTTTTTTCATTGGAAAACACAACTTTGACTTTTTTGCAAGGAAATGTCAAGAGACTCATTGTCTTTTTTGCTCACTTGACCATAACTAATTTTATAAGGATCCAAGTATCATGAGGAAAATGAATCTTCTATTTTTCAGTATTTTGAATTGTGTTTGGCATTGCTGATTATTTTGTTTTGACAATCCATTCTTGACTTTAAAATAGGCAGCTATTGCTAAAATATTTTTGATATGAGATATATTAATATAGTATTAATTGTATTTATTACCAGATAGTAACTATATGTATATATATTATTTTATTAATTCTAAAAATATA
>NW_009928606.1:0-355 GCF_000696875.1 Nestor notabilis
AGGCAGGGAGGCTGATGTGGGACCTCTCGGACGTGTTTCATCCTGCTTCTCCACCCCTCAGAGACCCCTGCTTCCTTGGGGTGGGGTCTCCAGTGTGCTGTATGGCCAGGCACCCCCTCTGGGCTTGTCAGAAGGGAAAGCCGGGCTGGGAGAGGAGGTGGCTGCTCTCTTCTCCCAAGTAACAAGTGATAGGACAAGAGGTAACGGCCTCAAGCAGTGCCAAGGGGAGGTTTAGACTGCATTTTAGGAAAAATTTCTTCACCAAAAGGTGCTCAGGCATTGGAACAGGCTGCCCAGGGCAGTGGTGGAGTCACCATCCCTGGAAGCATCCAAAAATCATGTAGATGAGGGCCTT
>NW_009928606.1:401-3969 GCF_000696875.1 Nestor notabilis
GGCCTTGGCAACCCTGTGATAATGGCTGGACTTGATGATTTTAAAGGTTTTTTTCCAACCTAAAGGATTCTGTTATTTTATAATGAGTTGTTTTTTCCCTAAAGGGAGCCAGCTTGGTCCTGCTTCGAGCTTCTCTGCTGCTCAGGCCACTCCAGCCCAGCTCTTGTATTGATGGGGGTCAGGGCTGAGCTGGGAAGAAGGCAGTATCTCAGAAAAAATAGGCACCACCAGGACTGCTGCTTTGCTGAGTGTTAGAGTCACTGAGAACTTCAGGTTGTCCTTGGGGCTTCCGTCCCAAACACTAGCTTTATGTTAAAGCTGCTGCAGGAGAAGCCAGTGGTTTGATCTACCAGGAGACAGCACTTTGTGCACACCAGCCAGTTTATTGCAAGATGCTAATCACAGTGTTACATATGCATGGCAGCTTTTGTCCTGCCTGGGAAAGCTTTTTATGAAACACTGCTATCTTGTATTAAAAAAACAATAAAGCAAGAAACACTGCAGAAATGCATCTGTCTTCAGGGTAAGACATGACTGCTACATGACAGGAAACAGCAGAGCTATTTGCTGACCAAAAAAATGGAAGGCTGGGCAGCAGCAGCATTTATTAGAGACGCAGACTGAATTTCATTTTGGCTAAATACTCTTCTGCTGACTGAAATTTTGCTAGAGTGGCAGGAGTGCAGATGCCTATCATAGAAGGAGTGATAATAATAATACCTAATTAGTGTGTTTCACCTTTCTTTCAAAAATCCCCTACATTTTTTACTGCAGGAAGTGGCACATGTTGGCAACAGCATCAGTCTCATTTTCTCTCTGCAGAAAATGAGGGATAGCTGTACTTCTCTTTGCTTCTGAATCTGCACTTGAGTCTGTGTTACAGAGCTGAACCCAAAGGAGCCAGAACTCTCACCTCCAAGGTGACACACAGATAACGACGTTCCAGGCAGAAGCAGCTCAGTCAGAAGGCAGTAAAGAAGCTGAGTAGGACCCAGCCAGCAGCCCGGGGGGAAGCACAGCACCAGGGGGAGGGAGAAAATGAAGAAGCGAGAGAACACTGTTTTTTGGACAAGACTTGCTTAGTGATTGTAAATACAATCTTAAAATGCATAGAGGTTTGAAGAAAACCCATCTGTTATGGTTTGCAATGGGATTAAATAGCCATCAGTTCAGCAGAAAGCGTTTTCTCCTTTACAAAGGAGTGTATTGATTCAGGGGAGGACTGTCAGTTCTCACATACATGCCTCTCCACAGACAGACATGCAGATTCCATTCTGCATTAAGTATGACCTTTGTTGTCACATCTTTTGGGAAGGCAGAAAAGGAGGACTGGTTCTTCCCTCACGAAGCAAGCCACCATTGCAAGCAGCTGTTTTCAATCCACATGTTACTCCTCCTTGCCCTCCTGAATCCATCCTGTGATAACCTCATTATAACCCAAGACCATCACCAGGTCTTGGGTCTGCCCTCAGCTGGCACCCTCTCTTCAGCCTTTCCTGTGTTATATCTTAATTTCCTTTGTAATGTCAATCATGGCACCTACATGCTGACACAAGAAAAAAAAACCCCACCCTATCCTTTTCCTCAGCAAATTTATAATGTTTACCTTCTTCAAACCTGAAGGACAGATCTGGAAGTTTTTGACATGCAGTGGTATCTGCTTCTGTATTTTAGAATATCCACAGGCATGAGTGTGAATTTGAACTACTCCATGTCAAGTGGCTGCTGACTGGCCACAAGCATATTTAAGCTGGAAGTCAGAAGTTTCTAGCTGTGACAGCATCAAATTGTGGAACACACCTCCTGCCAAGGCGTGAGAGGGGAAGAATTAAATAGTTTTCAGTAAGCTCTCGAATGGGATGGTCAACACAAAGCTTGTAAGAGGGAGGCGCAGGATGAGATGACCTATGGTGAACACCAGATAACATGTCCGGTAATGAGACTGCATAAGGCCCTGGTGAGACCCTGCTCAGGGTCTCTGATTAGCCCGTCACTATTGTGTTGAGGGTTACACGCAGCCAAAATGAGTGAAGTGGCATTAGAAACTAAAAATCACACAAGTGTGAGTCTTCAGACTTGAAGAGGAGCATTCAGAAGTCATTCCATCTAGATGCCCAGAGGCACGATCAGATACCTTGATGCTGCCCTAGCAGGTGTTTTCCTTATCTGCCCTTAATACATGCCAGGCGTGCTACCACCTCCTCAGGACCTGTCACACTGCCCATTGACTGATAGCTGCAAAGGTTTCCCTCCTCTTCATAACCTAATAGAGCTTGTTGCATCTTGACCTGTTCTCACGAGACATGGGGAACGATTGATCAGCATCTTTCTTACAACCTTATATATCTGAGGTCCATTATCATATCCCCTCATCTGTTTTCTCCCTGCTAGTCTCAGTCCTCTTCCTTCAACCCTATGCGTTTTGCACCTCTTATACTGATGTTACCTTCCTCCAGTCTGAACTTAGACTGAGCCTCTCTAACTTGGGGTATTGAAAACAAAAAATTACCTCCTTTGATGTACAGGCTTAGTGATACAGACAAGGATGATATTTGCCCTTTTATGCAATACCTTTGCAGTGGCGATTCATATTCAGTTCATGGTCCTGTAACTTCTCAATCCAGTCCCACAGTGCTGTGGTCTGGCCAACTGTTCCCCATTTCTTTACTGATGCATTTATTTTATTATCAGTATGATTTCTTGGGCCCCCAACACAAGAGGGACATGGAACTGCTTGAGCAAGTCCAGAGGAGGACATGAAGATGCTCCAAGGGCTGGAGCACTTCTCCTTGGGGACTGGCTGAGAGAGTTGGGCTTGTTCAACCTGGAGAAGAGAAGACTCTGGGGAGACCTTATAGCAGGCTACCAATACCTACAAGAAATCTGGAAAGGGACTTTTTACAAGGGCATGCAGTGACAGGACAAGGAGGAACAGTTTTAAACTGGGAGAGGGAAGATTAGGTTAGACATTAGGAATAAGTTCTCCCCTGTGAGGGTGGTGAGGCACTGGCACAGGGTGCCCAGAGGAGCTGTGGCTGCCCCATCCCTGGCAGTGTTCAAGGCCAGGTTGGATGGGGCTTGGAGCAACATGGTCTAGTGGAAGGTGTCTCTGCCCATGGCAGGGGGTTGGAACTGGATGAGCTTTAAGGTCCCTTCCAGCCCAAACCATTCTATGATTCTGTGATTCTAATTTACCCTCTGTTAACCATTCCAGATTGTCTTTGTTTTCCCCCCACCCCCCCCACCCCACCCCCCCGTTGTGTGCCTTCATTTTTGCAAGCACTTCCAGCCTCGGGACCAGCTGTGTATTTTTCTACATACTTTTTTTCATCACCTAAGTCATTGAGAAAACTAATTGATTGATAGATCTGGCCAGGCCCCCCTGGGACAAACCTCTGTAAGTGCTCCTGGTCTGAAAGCAAACTACTGGTAACTAATTTCAGAGCATATAATGATAACAAATACATGAGATTGCTGGACTTGCTCTCTCCACTGTTCCAGTTACTGTGGCAAAGAAAGTTAACCAGTTTGATATGGCTGGGGTTTTTTTTCAAAATGATTATCTTTT
>NW_009928606.1:4000-89870 GCF_000696875.1 Nestor notabilis
ATCTTAAAGTGATAATAAATTGATTATTTAATGATTTGTTGCACATTCCTTGAGTAGATGGAAGGGTAATGACTGAGGGCTGAGGAATCAACGTTTTCAAGAAGGTTTAGGGTCACTTGCTGATTTTTAACAGATCAGTGCTGACTTTGAGGGTAATTTAATAGAACAGACATTAGGTCTCCATTAGTAATTAAGTCTTTACTAGTAAATTAAACAACATCAGGAAATGTTCCCAGAATGCAAACTCAATCATCAGAATTAAGTGTCAGCAAACCCCTGGCATGGTTTGGCTTGGTCCCACTAGGACTGTCCCAGACAATTTCCAGGCATGATTTGGCAGTTATCATTGACAGAGGACCATTCCCAGTAGGCTTTTGCATGAGGTCACTGGGTTTCAGAGGTGAAGAGAGTTTAATAACATGGATGTGAGCCATTTGGTGCTGGTTTGCAGTATGTGTCTAGGAGAATGTTCCTAGG
This sequence comes from Nestor notabilis, assembly GCF_000696875.1. Classification (NCBI taxonomy): domain Eukaryota; kingdom Metazoa; phylum Chordata; class Aves; order Psittaciformes; family Psittacidae; genus Nestor; species Nestor notabilis. Next base: position 4,478 of record NW_009928606.1, read on the forward strand.
CATTCCGGATTTACTGCCTTCCTGCCTCTTTTTGCCTTCTCTATCTACAAGATTCACTGTGCTTTGTAAGCACAAATGAATCAGTCCTGTGACAAGTCTGAGGGGAAGCTGAGGCCAGACATCTCACTTTATAGATGTTAAGAGTGAGGCACTATCTGACCCAATCTCCTCAGCAAGTACCTGGGCTAGCACTAAATCCAGGGGCCTGACCTCTTATCCTTGGCAATACCATGGGGAGTGGTTGTTCGTACTCCATGCATGTCCTTCCCCAGCTTATCAGGCAATGCCTCATGAACCACTCGACAGGAGAGGACCTTCTAGGGATCTTCTAAGAACAAGTTTCCCCACCACAGTGGGTGTCCAGCTCCAGTGGCAGGTCTCCTCTCCCCTCCCAGCCCTGCTGCACCAAATGCAGCTGGTCACCGTGATCATAGAAGGAAGTCACTGCCCCATATCAAGCCTGTCCTGTCTGCAAGGGAAAGCTGAGGTGAGAGCAGGCAGGGTGAGTCTTCCTTTGTCTGTATGCTTGCACCTGTGAAGAGATGGAAGAAAGTATCCTAGTGCTGAGGGCAGCCAAGGATGGGTGATTCCTGGTACAGGATGACTCCCAGCACAAAGGAATAAGCAGAAAATGTCACCAGAGGCAAGGATTATATGTTGGCCTCCTGGAGGAAATAAAAACTGAGTGCAAGGGAGGCAGAAAACAAGCTGAGAGATGCTTTTACATAGAACTGAGCTATGGAGGTTTGGTTTTCCCCCACTTCCTATTTATAGGAGCAACACATTAATTCTCTCCTTCTCCCCAAGACCTATAAGCAGGGATGATGTTGCATCTTTGTGATGATGACCAGGGGACACAAATTCCAGTGCTGACATATCTGCCCCTAGCAGGAACAACTGCAGAATCGAATGCCACCAGAGAACAAAAGAGCAATAGAAACTGCTGACAGCTGTTTGTAGGCTGGAGGATGCTTCTGTAGGGTGCAGTGAGTTTTTCCTCTGGGAAGATAAATGTAGATAAGCCAATGGACTGAATCTTCAGGTTTTGTGTGCCATGTTCTCTTCTGCCAGCTTGATGGGCTCCGCATAGATTCTGGGAACAGCTTGAGATAATAGAATTAATTAAATGAAATCGATGAAAACAACCTACCTGGAGACAAACCTGGCATTGGTGAAATGCAGAGCTGGGCCAAGAAGGGCTTCTGTAGCCAGGGCTGATGTCTGCCCTCATCAATGGGTTGTGTTTGCATGAAATCCTGCGTCCTACATGCCTCAGTCAAACGTGAGGGGCGCTGATGAGTTGTGTGCCTAATGCAAGATCATGACTGTCCATGCAGTGCAGTAATTGCAGTGGGAACAGATGGAGTCCTGCTTTTCACAGAGCCAGACACAGCGTGTAATTGTAGGTCTCGCTTTGAAGCTGAATGAAGCTGAACTCCAAATCGTGCTGTGATAGTGTGGAGGATGTGGGAGCAATGGCTTTTAGAGATAGGATCTAATAGGGATCCATGGATCCAGTGAGCGTGACCCACTCTGCAAACATGGGAACAGGGATACAGACATACCCAAATGAATTACTGGAAATTGGAGATTCCCCTCTGCTTTAGTCTCTGCCCATTCACCCAGGATGTGTCAGCCCAAGTTTTCTTAAGCCAGGTTCCAGTTTGGAGGCATTTTTTGGTGCCTGTCCCAGCCACCTATAGCGTGGGCATAGTTCCTATCTGTTGAACAAGGGTAAGTGCGCAGTTACAAGAAGAAATATCTGATTGAGTCTGAAGTGCTCAGATATACTGTGGGAATGGGTCCCTTATAAATATCTGAGAACAGAGCAAGAGACCCAAGCAGCTTTATGAAGTGCTGTGTTATTGGGGCCACAACCCTGTGGCTGAGTTTATTCTGCAGTTAACAGAGGTGCATTCGTCACAGAGACGGGTGCTGTGGTGCAGAGGCAACACAGGGTCCTGAGGTTGCCCGGGAAGTCGCAGGGAGCTGTGTATTTCTGAATCAGGGCATGGCTGAGTGGAACAGTGTGCCCTCCTTGTAAAGTTTGGCAACATTTACATCAGAGGAGGGAAAACATAGCTGTCACAGTACCCCAGGAAGAATTTGCTTCTGACCTGCATGTGGGGTTTTGGAGAGTCTCTTGAGGATACCCCCCTGGGCTTCTGTGCCACTTCAGAATTGGGTGACTGGTTTTATAGCCATGTTTTTAACTTGGGGTCACTCAGCTACCTTCAGAAGAGCCTAAGCCCATTCTTAGAGATTTATTCCCTTGAACAGGCTCCAGAGAGCCAGGAACTACTTCTTTGGCAAACGGGCTGTAGAGATTTAGGGTGGCAGGTTAGCCTGGTGAAACAGAGCTCACACACACATCTGTGCTGGCGTAAGAGGCAGCAACTGTGTTTCTGGTCCTGTGCTGGACAGCTGGTTTCTGGCTCAGTCATCTGGTGACCACAGTCTCTGTTCCTGTCTCAACCCCATTTTCACTTGCTCTACCTCCTCTGCTTGGCAATCATTTGGAGTTAATGAGCCAATACCCAGTTCTCTTCTGTTTCCATCCTGACTTTCCCACTCAATTTATGTGTGGCATTCTCTCATCTCCTTGTCCCAGGGGCATTAAGATCCCCAGTTTTGGTTGGCGGCGCTGTGAAAAGCATGAGGAAGCTGAACCACATCTCCTGTGCTTGTAGAAGGATGCTTCTCATTTCCCCTGGGCAATGGGAGAGAGGCTTGTGAGGACAGGGCATGCTCGGGGCTCCTTGAGCAGCAAAGGGAAAGAAGTTTGCTCCTACATTGAGATGTCTGCAAATGGGAGGTGACAGCCCTCTGCGTCCCTGCATGCTCCTATGTTGTTTAGGTAGAAAGAGAGTGATTATATCTTTCCAGGTCTCTGCTGAGCTCCAAGGGAACGTGTGACTTGTTGCCTCTCATCAAGGGACTACTGGGGAGTCTGAAAATAGCATTATTTCTCCTGCTATAATTTCTGCTTTCTCAAATGACTTACTGGGTGATTGGTGGAGACAAATGCTCCAGAAATGGGAACCTGACAAGAAATCTGAATGCCCCCAAGTCTGAGATGGCCAGAGAGCTGAAATCAGACAGACATACACACATCATGAGCTGCTAGCCTGCATGAAATGAATTGAGATTTCCTGTGCTGGGATCCAGCTGGCACCCTAACGAAGACTTCCCTTCGTTCCTGCAAGCAGACAATAAAATCCAACCCAGATACACCCCCAGCCTCCCCAACCATTTCTATTATATAAGTAGTCTGGGTCTTGGTCAGTGTTTCTTTGATTATCTCTACGCGCCCACATAAATATACCGTGTGTGCGTACACACCAAATCCATCTATTTATCCACCCCACAAACCGTTTTGCTGGGAGACAGCATGGTCTCCTGAATTTTTTATGGCTGTGCTTAGGTTGGAAACAATCAAGGGTCAAACACTGTGCTGTATCTCCAGTCACCTTGCCAGTCAGCACAGAGCATGGGTCTCTGATACTTTCTGAATCTCTGATCACCCACGGGGCACTAAATTACAGCTATTACACTGCAATTCACTGTACAATTTTATTCTTTGATACACTACCTGCCTTTGTCTGTCTGCATAGCAGCGAGAGTGGTATGCATTATTTACCAGGCTAAGTATACTGCTGCTGCTAGCGCTGGGGAAAAAAAGGGGGAAAAAAAAAAAAGAAAGAGAAAAAAAGAAGAGAACTGGAAGAGGGTTGAAATATAAAAAAGATGGCACAAGTACAGCTTCCGGGGAAACGACTTTGTGGTTGTATGAAGCTTCCTTGGGATTTTGCAGTCCCTTTTGCCACCCTGCACGGGGTGTGCCCGTGGTCTCCCACAGCTCTTCAGGAAGGAGAGAGGTACTGAGGGCAGATGGGGAGTCCATTCTGGCCAATGCTCTGGCTTCATGAAGACCCCATGGCAAGCCTGATGAGGAAGGAGAATGAAAAGTGCAAGGTGAGCAAAGCAGGATGGTGCTCCTCTTTTCATGAGATACTCCAGGACCTTAAATTTATCTGTGTTCCTTCTGTTTTGGCCAGAAATCCTTCTGGGCACCAAGAAGCCATTCAGTTGATGTATTTGAGCCTTTCTTCAACCTAACTGTGGTTCACGTTCCCTTCAGGTTGTCCTTTAAACCTACTGCGGCAGGGATTTGGGGAATAAAAGCAATTCCAGAAGATTTCCATTCAGTGCAGAGATGATCAAAAAGATCATAGCCCTCTACTTTGGCAGCCTGAGGAAGGCAGGCAGTAGCTGTGTTTTGCTGCCCTACAGTGACTGCTGAGTCCTTTGGGCTTCCTTCCACGGCAAGGATCTGTCTGCAAGGCAGCTTTTGGAGCGTGCCTGGGCAGAGCTGGCTGGGCGATGCTATCCCCGGTTGACTGCTAAGAGGCAGGTCCAGGCTTCTCTGCAGCGTAGACAGCTGGTGGAGGTGCCAGGGCAGAGCTGGATGAATCCTGGCAGGAAAGCAGGACTGAACGGCAGAGCCAAGGCCAGCCCAGAGAAGGAGAGCCTGGCCAAAGCAGGCTTGCTGCTTCTGTCTGCTGAGAGGAGGTGGGATGCTCCAGTGACGGAATTGTTGCTTTCCCTCCCAAATGCCCTGCAGATGTTCCCTTCACTTCCCCCTCATCAGTGGCAGCAAAGCCAAACTGCCTTACTGTGGCTCTGGCTTAGGAACTACACAGACCAATGGTCACACAGCCCCTTATCCACCTGGTTGTGAGTATGCTGGGTGCTAGTCCTGCAGAGAGAGTGAAAACGGCTGTGCACAAACTGCCTGGAGGCAGAGCTGAGCAGAGTCATGCACTCAGACCAGCCCCATGTCTTTTATTTGTTGAGATAAGCTGCAGACAAAGTGGTTTTAAATCTAGTCTGTGGTCAGAAAAATGTTTGCTCACTGCCTGAATGTCGTGAGGTAAATGTAGAGAGGAGAGAGAGCCAAGGCTCTCATTATTGCAGAGCTGGTTGAAGTGGGTTGGCCTGTATTGTGGCAGTCGGTGCGCTGATTGTTTCCAGTCTGCCCAGTGATTGGGGGCCTTATTCACGTTCTCTTCATCTGCTTTCCTTCTGAGATGGCCCATTATTGCTCAGCAATACAAAGTAGATTGCAGGTTGCTTTCTCCTTTCGGCCCCCAAAGCAGTCCTTACAGGAGATGGATTTCTGATTGAAATCCTCTCTGTCAATTGCTGCTGGGATTCTTCCAACACAGCATGAAGACACTTCTTGTGAAATTGCTAGCATGAGAGGGCTGTGTTTCCATGAGATGCAGGCTCCCACTTCCTTCCTTTTGCTGGAGATGCGACACTGTCCCCATTTGAGAGATGCTTGGCACTCCCTTCAGCTTGGCCCCTGAGGTGGGACTGTCAGAGCAGCCCACAGAGGAGTGCCCCCAATCCTCTCCCCTCAACAAGCAAGGCTGTGGGCTGCGCCTCCCTAGATAAGCATCTTCCTGAAATCAGTGCTGAGAACTGAGTACTTTCTCTTTCCTGCTGCGGTGAAGCAGCTCTAGGTGAACCCCAAAGACATCAACTGTCTTCCTGTCCCTTTTGGGGAGTTGGGCTCAGGCCACTGGCTCTGTACTGCACAGGGCAATGTTGCCTTTCCTTGGGCCTGAGCAGTCCTGGCTGTGGGAGTAGGAACTGAACCCACACTTGGAAGAGACGCTTACAGGGTCTCTGTCCTTGCTGAGAGCTCAGTCAGACTCTCAGCACTGCCTCAAGGTTGACAGTGTATTTTTTAGCCCAGTCAAATTGTATTCAAATATGGTATCACCTAGGAGGTTGGGTGAACCTGTGCATACAGCTTAAACACAGTCTAAAGACTAGATGGTACAAGACTGTGCTGGGGGGGAATGCAGGAGCATCTTTTTTGTAGCTGGTTCTGGAGGCTGCTTTGACAGAACAATGTGGATACAGTCTGAGAGACTTTTTAGCTCAGCTGGGAGTGGTTCAGGCACAGTTTAATATGCTCCTGCGTTCTTTTGAGAGTGGCACCACAACCATCAGGATGCTGGTTTGAAAGGGGAGTGCTCTTTGCTGCAAGGTTTTCCATCTGTGGACAGCAGAGGCTGTGGCTGTGTGAAGCAGGTTAATAGCCTTATTACTTTTTCTCTCAGATTGTCTGGCTGATTAATGTTAAGAAGTTATACATCAGCACCATTTTCTCTATTTTATCCTTCACCTGAAGTTCTCTTCTTCTCTCTCATACCTGAGAAAATGTTTAACTGTCCAAAAGATCATGTGTCTTTTCCACTAGAGCAGCTGGAAAAATTATTCTCCTGCTTCATATATTAGGGATAAAGTAGCTGCCCTGATTAGGCTCATTCCTCTTCCGGGAAGAATATGACCACTCCATGCCTCTACTGATGGCTGTGAACCTGGGGCAGCTTGCACATCTCCAACATGAAGCCAGGTACAGCTGGCTGCGCTGCTCCGGGCTGTGTCTCACAGCCATCGCCTTGGCTGTGAGTGCGGCATTGGCAGGCAGTACGGGGACCAGGGCATGGAAGTAAGCAGTAAACTGCAGCACAAGGCATACATTTTCTTTTCTAATTTGGGATTTGAACTGTGTGTGGTCCATGCAGGTGGGATTTGAATGCTTTTCGATGACTTTACAAGAGGACTCCACTGTTTTCACAGATTTCACAACCTGGAGAGAGAAAGAAGTTAGCCAAACTGCTTAGCTCCCACCTCCAATGGCCAGTCCTTGAAATGACATCAAGCAGATTGCTTCAGAGATGCTCTCAGGGTTAGGAAGCAGCTGGAGAAATGCCATGAAACAGGGTAAGACATCTATAGGAGAAACAAATAGACAGACAGAGTCTTTTTGTGTAGCAGCTGCTAAGACTGACAAACATGGCTTAGCAATATTTTGCTCTCAGGCGGAGCATACTCGGATGTTTTCCACACATACTCATTTCTGCAGTTTATCTCAGGATTGCTTTGTCTTGGTTGACATGCAACCCAGTGAACACCATGCCTTACTGACCTCACTCAAACTTAGCAGATGCTTTTTTGAGGGCTTTACGGATAAACTGACCTTTATGTTACTGGAACATGTTGAGACTTTCACCTGGAGCACCAGTCTCTGATGTATTAAGGTTGTTGGAAATTCCTTTAAAGAAGGAGTATGAAGGCTGGGACTGGAGACATTGAAATACCATGAAAGTGTTAGGTCCCAGAGCACTCCTGCCACTCTGCTCCTGAGAGGTGGATTCCTTCCATGCAGGGAAATTTACAGATGGAGGTTATTTGGTTCCTTCCCTGAAAAGAACATGCTGTTTTCTTGCCTTGGACTCTGGAGGTCTCTGCCAGCAGCAGAGTTTGCAGTGGATTGTAGACAAAGAGCCTGGGAAAGGTTCCCTGTTCTCCTGGGATTTCCTGTATGCAGATCCATGGGAGTGCACCAAAGGCAGCACTTCCTTGTGTGGGCTGTCCTGACTTTGGGCAGCCCTGGCAGCTGACAGCTTTGTCCAAGCACTCTACATCCAGTGGTGCCCAGTGTGTGGCAAGAAAGAGATGGTGTTTTGGAGAATCCAGCTTGGGGCAGCCCTAACTCTGTGTTCAGCCTGCCTGCTTTTCCTGGGCAGCCCTGAGGGACTGTGGGGAGCAGTGGAGCATGCAGGTGAACTGATGTCAGGATGAAACAGTGGAAGCAGGGGTATGGGGAGCAGTGGCTACAAACCCTTTGGCACTGTGCTTCCTTGCTGCGGGGGGCAGAGAGGCCCTGGGAAGCAGAAGGCACTGCAGAGCCTGTCTGCAGGGGTCATCCCCAACACCCAGCCCTAGGTACATTGCCCTGGAGGAGCGTGGGCCATGGCTGGGACTTCCCCTGTCCTTGTCTCTGCTGAGGGAAATGCTTTTTCTCCACCAGGCATATGTTTGGCATATGAAGACAGCAGGTACGCCAGGTGAGGTAAGACCTACTCTGTGAACTGTCTGCATTGAGGCAAGACTTCTTCCAACGTGCTCAATGGGAGACCTGATTTTTAAATTAGCAAGAAGGATTTTTTATGACTTCTCTTGCAGTCCCTGACTGGCTGCTAGCCCTGCAAGCAGCAGGGACCCAAAGCTGCCCTTTGAAAGCCCTGACAATGGGGGGCTGGCAACAGAAACACTCTGATTGCACTGCTTGGAAAAGCCCTCAGAGCCATTCAGTTTGGAGACTGACAACTAGCTGATTTCTGCCTTCCCTTGCTATTTATTACTAGGAAACTGGAAGCAGACACCTCACCCCTTTGAAATATCTTCTGGTTTTCCTCTCCCAGTCTCCATTTCCTGTCACCAGCATCCCAGGCACCTCCAGGAAAATGAATGGAAGAGCTGTGTGTGGCAGATCCACAGGCCCTAACGAGATAGCAAACACTAAGAGCTGGTAGCAGTTTGCTTTGGAAGATAACATCCCAAATGGTAGCGCTCCAGGAACACAAATGTGAGCAATACCTGCAATGGCAGCAAAATTTACTCAGCGGGAAGGTAGTTGCAGTTCACAAGGAGGCAACACCTCATTAATTTTCTGCTGTGTGTAAAATAAAGCTGGCTGTTAATGATATTTAGTCCTTCTTTTGCACCTTCCCTTTGAGGAGCTTGAAAGCATTTTGCAGCACTAATTAGCAATGGGTTGCAACTCCTTGGGAAACACAGAAAAAAAATAATCAGTCTTTTATACCTGGGGAAACTGAGGCACAAGGACAGTGCATTTCCTACATGATGCCAAGAGAGCACAAAGCAGCAGGTGAATAGGTTGGAGGCCCTGGGAAGGGAAAGCAACCAGCCCTGGTTGCTCAGAACAGTCCAGTGTGGGAATGCAGGCAGCATGGAGGGATCTGTAGCCATTCCCTGAGACAGCTGGCCCTGAGTTTGTAGGAGCAGCTTGTGGGACTGTAGGAAATCCTCACCCTTGCTGCCTGCCTCTCATCTTGAACTGCGGTAGCTCTGGCTACCCTTTCCTGGCAGAAAGCTGGAAGCAAGCAGAGATGAGTAAAACTGTTTTGTCTATTGAAAGACAGGCTGAACTGAGTACCTGCCAGAATGCTTTGAAAGCTTCTCTTCTGAGGAGTAAGAGAGAGAGTAGGGGAGAGGAGCGAGGAAGAGAAGAAAACTCCCTGTCACTGCGTGGCACTCTAGAATTACTTTGTGCAACCTTTTCTCACTGCAAGCTCAGGACTTGCCAACATGTCTCCACTTAGTGAGCTGTAAACCCAGCATATTCAACAGCAGATAAGCAAGAGACAAATGCCCCGCATCCTACCCAGCAAAGACACCAAATGGTGTCTTCACCAAATTGAGTGCTTTTAATTGGTGGAGTGCTGGGAGCAGGGGTATGCTCTCCAGTTGACTGGTCTTCAGGTGAGGCTCGGAGTGTCTGTAGTGGGTTTGATGCCCTGCCCATGCTTCAGCCTGGCAGTGAGAGGGACGTGTGGGTTAGAGGCAGGCAATGTCTGTTTTGTGGCCACTCTGGAGGCTGCTCTTTCAGAGCTTTGCAGGTACAGCTGGTGATTCGTAAGCCAGACAAACCAGCAGCTCATCCCACCTGCATAAAACAGGCTATAGAACTTTATGCTGGTCCCTTGTATCGTGCCAAGCTGTGGGAACAGTCACACACATTAGCCATCAAAGACTGTGCCCTCCACTCCTTTCCACCAAGCTCTGTTCCTCACCGCCAGCTGGCAGGATTTGTCTTTCCTGAAGACATGTTCCTGGCATTTGATTCCTGGCTTCCTCATCTCTGCAGTGACAGACTTGGTGTTTCTCACCTGCCCTTTCCCTGAGTACTACTTCCACAGGACCTGTTCTCCAGGGACTGTGCTTGAGTAGGCACGCTGAGACATAGCATAAGCCCTGCTGTGAAGGACAGTGGGGTTTTGGGTGCAGGCAGGAAACAGGAAGTTATTTACTTTACCTTTTCCCAGTCTTACCTAAGTTCAGTAAAGGAGACCTTTCATGCAAGGAAGAGGCTAATTGTCCTCTGCTTTATTCAGGTGAGAAGAGATTCTCTTGGAAGAGTCTGTTTTCTATTTAGAAAAATCTTTGTCTGCTAATGTTATTAAGGCCTGGTGAATGCATGGCAGCTTCTGTGTGAAATGACTTTGGCAAGCTCATTTGACATCTACACTCTAGATGTAGTTGTCAGAAACCAGAGCTTGTCTCTCCCCTGGCTGTGGTCAGTGAAAAATACAGCAGGCTTTGGGATCTGGGGCCTTAAGAACTGAGGCCCAGATCCACTGCAAGGCAAGGCAGAGAAAGGAAAGTAGGCAGTGTTCTTCCTCAGCTTCTCTGAGACAACTCACAATGTTTCTAGAGGTTTCAGCCAGCTGCCTTTGGGGCTGCCCAAGAGAGCCCAAGAAGAGGCATTTCAAGGTCTGAAAGGCTCAGTCTGTGGGCAGTGCAATAACACCATGCCTTTGCTAGCTGTTTTAGAAAGGATGACTGAGTAAGGGTTAACTGCTGCTGAAAAGCCTCCCCCAGGTAGGCTCTTACCCTAATGCAGCAACAGCATGGCTGCGGCATCCTCTGATCCATTACAGCCTAATCTGGAGTTCTTTATTCATCTTCTAAAATCCCTTTAATTCGCATCTTCCCAGAAGACGATCAAGCCTCTTCTGACTTCATCCTACTTAGCTGTGTATATAATCGCCTACAGTAATCCACAAAAATGGTCTTGATACCTTTCTTTTTGTGTTATATAAAAAATCCACTTTATCCTCTGTAGGAAGAACAATTTTATCTCTTTATTCCTTTTTTCTTTAGACAGATCAATAATTTCCTGAGTTTATTACAACCCCCATGGGTGCTAGACTATTCCCCATGCCTGTTATACTCTATACTGTTCATATTCATTACTGATACTAAGTTCAGCATTATCCAATAGTTTAATAGCACTCCATCACAAATAGTTGGGTTTTATTTGCTTTGAATTCTCCTCTTGGTTCCTTCCTATTTTAGTTTTTTTCCTCTCTAGTATCACATAGGTTTGATTTGTTCCCTCCAGGTAGCCCTGTGATGTGACTTGGTGTATCCCTCAACAATACCTGGAAGCAAGGGCTACTGGGTTCAGTTGTGCTTGGGGCATGAGAGCGAGCAAGCATCTGCCACTTGCCTTAACCTGCAAAGACAAGTTGATTGGTACCTCACCTTAGACGTGCCATAGAATCATAGAATAGTTAGGGTTGGAAAGGACCTTAAGATCATCTAGTTCCAACCCCCCTGCCATGAGCAGGGACATCACACACTAAACTATGTCGCCCAAGGCTCTGTCCAACTTGGCCTTGAACACCTCCAGGGTTGGAGCATTCACAACTTCCTTGGGCAACCTATTCCAGTGCCTCACCACCCTCACTGTGAAGAACTTCTTCCTTATATCTAATCTAAACTTCCCCTGTGTCTGGCCCCACAGAGCCCCAGATTAGGTATGTTGGCTTTCTGATAGGGAGAGAGAAGGTCACAGCTAACCCAGACTCCTCTGGGACTCAAATGTCTACTTCAGCCTCCTGAGAACAGGAAGCAATTCCTGAAACACAGCCTCTCCTCGCACTGGCTTTCAACTTCTCCCTTGTCCAATGCAGGAACCAGGAGCTCATCAGGCCATGCTGACAGCTAGGAGGTTCAAAAGAGGAAACATCTGTTTGTCATATGTCATGTAGCTAAGCAGTAGAAGTCCTTGCCATGGAATGTTGTGTGTGCTTAAACTTTACTTATGTTCAAGGGGAAGTCAGATAGATTCATAGAGAAAGAATCCAAATCAGTTTTCTAAATACACAGAAACCAAGGTATTGGGCTAGATGGGCTTTGGCGTGACTGAGCCAGCCTCAGGGTGTTTCTTACACTCCTGACTTCATGGGGAAAACAGGTTCAGCTATCAATGGTGTGCTTGGGGGTTCAAGCCCGAATGTCACAGAAGCCACCAAGCTGAACACCAGAGCTGGTGGCAATTGATCATTCCCCGTCCTTCTCTGGGGGCAGAGGTAGAACAGGTAAGTAGAAGCCACACTTGTGCCTTGGCTGTGCCTCTTCCATGAGCTATGGTGATGCAGGGAAGGCAGCAGCACTGTTTCCCCTGGGCTGTGCTTTCCATGATGTCTGGCTCTGAAAAGGCCTAGCAGGGGAAAGAAAGCAGGTGGAGGGTTGCCTGGTTGATGTATCGCAATGCTTTTAGCTGCTCATGGAGCAATAATTGTAGCTTATAGGCTCTGCAGGGATGTTTTAAGGATCTACATTTTGTACTCACATATGCTGCTTAATTCACATGTTAATTGTTCAGTTCCAAGTGGAGATGGCCCACCTGTTTCCTTGCTTTGTTAGGCTGCCTAGGTAACCTTAATGAAATGTTTTGCATTCTTGGGATGGAAGATGGTCCACAGAGGCAAGAGCTCATGTGTGATCAGCCCTAGGCAGGGAAAGGTGGCCTTAGTGTGAAGGCCCAGGAGATCTGTTGCAGCTTTTCTCTTCAGGATAGATGGTAAACTGTGTTCCTCTGCCACACTCACTCCTTCTGGAAAGAAGGGATAATGCAAGCCATCTCACAGGGAACCGTCAGTGCTGATCCCAGTGAGCAGTGGTAAATGAGGCTGAGCTTTTCTGAGGAAGGGTAAATATTGATTGCAAAATGGCACAGAGACAAGTCCAGTCTCCTCTGTAAATCCACTAGAGGGTCTTTAGCACCTAGGTATTTCTCTTCAGCTTCAGCCAACTAAATTTATTTTATAACTTTGGCTTTCCTATGAAAATGCTAAAGGTATGCATGACATCAAGATGAAAACTGGCCAAGGAAGGACACTTTGATCAGGTTTGTAAGAAATAAAGCAACAACCTCCTCTGGCAAAAAGCAGGCTGAATTCTCCTTTCCTCCAGAGGCATCAAGCTTCTGTGGCCTTGGGAACTGGCAGATGGCTGAACAATGCAGAGATGGAAATGAAAAGCAATTAAAATCCCTTCTACCAGAATCCTGGAATTACCATACAGGAGTGGCTCTGCCATCCCTCAGCCTGGTATCTGTCCTCTTTCTCTTCCCAGCACCAAGAGCTGCAGAGAAGGAGGTTGCAGCTACTGTGGTGGGCATCCATAAGCTAGAACAGAGCACATGCCCAGGAGACATCGCCTCTCTCCCCTCCTAGTCAGGTAGCAGAGGTCCTACACTGGGCCTGGAGGAGTTAAAATCCCTTCCAGAGAGATTTTATTATGTCAAGCGTAACAGTGGATATTTTCATTATTCATATCGATGGCTTTTCCTGTTCTGAATGCTGCTAAGCCTCTGTCCTCAGTAAAATCCCGTGACAGTGAACTTCACAAGTTAATTATTCATTCTGTAAAAATAGTCTCTCCTTTTATCAGTTCAAAATGCATTGCCTTTCAGTCCAAATTACATGTCCTCTGTTCTGGTATTACTGGGCAGTCTGTATGAGGGAATGATTTACTTCTGCCCATCCAGATGTTACTTTATACCCATTTTTTCCATCCCTTGTATTCTTCTTTCTATACCCTTCTTACCGTACCTCAATTTCCCTATCTCTTCCCACTCAGAAGGCTCTACTGGCTTCTAATCATTCTTGCTATGCAATCTGTTCCCACTGCGTCGTTTTGAAGGCAGAACCGGCATAGTCCCGCCCTGAAGATGAGACTCACCCCTGTGTGTCCCAGGCTTCAATCCCATTGATATTTTATTTTTTCGTTATTTTATTTAGCTTCCTTTTATCTGTGTTTTTAAAATGCTTAGCAAATGCAGCTTCCAGCTTTCTTTTCCGTAATCATGTGTTTTGAAAATCTACAGGGGAAGGCAAGCTGAGGTGCTCAGGAAATAGCATGCCTCCAGGAAATGAGGATTTGAGACTCCCCCTTTTCCTACCCATTAAATAGTATAAGACTTATGGAAGAAAGGTGAAGACTGGTATCACAAGCTCAATTGGCTTTCCACAGTTGCCTCCAGGACTGACAAACACAGACACTCTTGTATGATCTGAAGAGGTGGCAGGGGTACTCTTGTAATAGAGCTACATAAAGAGAGGAGATTGCTAAAGTCGTCTTGACGCTGTGATCATTTGTTAATTCTATTACCCGTGTAGGTGCTGCTGCATTTAAAATCCCTCACCAGATTGACCACTGATTGTGTTTGAGCAGTTCTTTGAGCAGTTTTTGATCTTCAATAGCTGCTTACATCTTACTTTTGACTGCTTTGCTTTCAAATGGTGCCAGTCAGTGTGAGGAGTGTGGATGAAGGCTTTTTGAAAGTCCAAATAAACCACCTCACTTTTCCTTTATCTGCTGTTTTGCTGACATGCACAAAACATCCTAGTAGCTGTGTGAGGCATGAATACTTTTGCTGAAGCAGTATTGGTTTGTTCCTGTTATATCACCACTGTCATCTAGATGTTTTATTCTTTGCACTTTAATTATCTTTTCAGCTAATTTGCCTAGTTCAGAGTAAGGCTCATTGGTCTGTAATTCCCAGGATCACCACTAATGCCAATTTTAAAGATAGATAAGCTTTTACTGCCCTCTAAGCCTCCTTCAATACAGTAGCTTATTTTAATGAAATATCATAAGCATTAGAAGACCTGGATAAGCCACTGGGGCTCTGTGCCTTCCTGATCTGTGGATGTTGTTCCTGCACCTACTCTTTCAGCCTCTCAGTTCTTTGCAATCCCTTTTCCATTTTGCTTGAAAAGCGTGATCCTGGACCAGCCTCATCCTCTTACTCCCCTGTTCCTCAAATGTATGCTGAGAGGGATGCTAAGGAGAGATCACCTCGTTTCACTACAGTGTCTTTCCTTGCTCTTTCAGTCCTTTGCAGTTGACTCTTGTCAATGTTTCCTGCTCCTGGCAATGGCTTAAACAGAGATTTCCCAGCAGTTTTGATCCACGGAACAACAGATGTGGTCCCCCAGTGGTGGTACAGATCGGTATCCACCAGATGTAAGGTCTCAGATGGCCAGCGTGCACTCCTTACGCCTCTTTACATCACCTCTCATGAGGTGAGAAGTCCCAGAGAAGAAAAGGTCTTCAGGGTTTGAAGACTGCAGGTTTTAATGCCTGACTCAGGTGGAGGGCTGAAGGGCTTGCTGGGGGTCTCAGCCAGGGCAAAAGCTGTGCTGCGAATGCTGTGGGGGTAAGACAGAAGTCTTTCCTGCTGGATGCTCAAGGTGGTCCATGGGACCTAGTAGCCCAGGAGCAAGAGGCTGAACAAGCCTTGCATGGGCTATGTCAGGGGCTAGCACAAGAGTCTGTTGTTGTCCAGCTTCCCTCAGCATCAGAAAGAGGGTGACACATGTGCTGAGGGCCTTACAAATGACCTTATGAGTGAATAAAGCCTGGGACAGATCTCTTAGTAAAACTGGATTCTTCATGAGGCATAAGTAGAAGCATGTACATTGCCTTTTCCTTCACCTCCTCCCATGCTGAACTGCTCTTTTCAACTAGGATTGATTTATCTACATAAGAATGACATTTAAGGGCAATCTGTTCACATTTGGTACATAGCAATTTATAATCCATATCTGCACCTTGTTTAATCCTGCTGCTCTAAAGCAAGTCTCTTTATCATCAGCTGGAAGGCTCAGTAAGTGAAATGATACATCTTTGCTCATTAAAAACACAACTTCCCTTCTCTATGATGAGTATGTAGCGTAAAACGTTTTAGCATCCCATTTGCTTTTCATTTTCTCATGCTCGCTATCTGTCAAATGAGTCTTTTGCCTCTTAATATACTGATTTTGTATGTGTGTGCATCTGCCTTTCAACAGCCTTCTCCATTCCTGTAGGCTGCTGTATCAGAAATCCAATGGTAGTTTCCGAACTGACTCAGATGACCCCCAGCTGAATTTTCTCCTACCTTTTCCTGGTAATGTTACACCTAGGGACTTAAATAGATGTGTCTGAGACCTCTTAGTGTAGCATTTAAACATATGCTCTGTCTTGCTGGCACAAGATGAGTGGTGGTGACAATAACACATCGAAATCCCACCGTGATCTTCAGCAGTGTCATATATACCTACCTCTATGTCCAAATCTGTCTGGAGATGGGCAGACACAGTTTAGTGCTATCACCTGCTCTACACCATTGGAGACAACCAGCTCATCCAGCTTGTATTGTCTAATGGTTAAGGGTAGGATGGAGAAGGCACCCAATGGTCAGTGCCAAGCAGGGACTCAGCATTCTCACTTTAGCCAGCAGAGAGAGAGTCAAAGCAGCCAGCACAGTCTGGAGGGCAAAGCAGTTCCTCAGAGGGAAATGCTACACAGTGAGCTATGCAGCTCTGCTTTGGCAGAGGTGGGATTCAGTTGCCAAAATACAGATGCCTCCTGTTGTTTGAGACATCTTGGGGCATCCAGGGTGTTCTCACTGGACCCATAGCCACCAGAGGAGGCCAGGGAGAACGGGAGTCCACAAAGCCATTGTACTAGAGTGGTGAATGTCTTAACTGTGTGGGGAACATGTTACCTTGAACTTTTATGCTAGGTTCAGCCTGATTTTGATATGGGAAAAGGATTATTAACATCATGTATTAAGTGGTCATAGTCACTGATGTAATGACAGAAGACATTAATATAATCTCAGGGTTTGAACTCAGACATGGTATCTGAACATTGTCACCCTGCTGCATGATGTCAAACTGGTTTGGATTTGGAGAGGAAAAGATTAAAAGAAATTGTAGAGAGCTGTCAAACTTAAAACCAAAAAACCTTATGAATGCCACTAGAAATGCCCCTTTTTGTAGGTACTGAACAAGCATCAAGATCTGCTCTTTGCTCAGCAGGATTTTTAGTTCAGAGAGGGGAAAAAAAACCCCATAAAATAAAGATATGTTCTGATATCCCCAACAGATTGCCAGATATCTAATTTCTATCCATCCACCTAATGCTGCACATTGTCAGTGTCCTGAGGACATACGCTGATGACACAACTTCTAGAGAGCTGGACTTTATTTCTGTGTCTGCATAGAAAACAAT
Organism: Nestor notabilis; assembly: GCF_000696875.1. Taxonomy (NCBI): domain Eukaryota; kingdom Metazoa; phylum Chordata; class Aves; order Psittaciformes; family Psittacidae; genus Nestor; species Nestor notabilis. Next base: position 21,437 of record NW_009928606.1, read on the forward strand.
CTGGCAGCAACATGTAAGAAATCTGCCTGGGTGGCTAAGGGACAAATGAGGACAATGTGTTTAATTCTAATGTTGATGCTACATGTTGTCCTCATTTGTTCCTCAGCCAAGCTACTGGCATGTTTTTCTCTTAATTTGATCTGCTACTCCTAGCCTACTTTATTTCTAGCACAACATTTTGCCACAACAGTTACCCATCTGCCAGCCGAACAACCTTTTTTAATGCAGGGAATAAAATAAAACGTTAAGTGTGCTGGAGTTCCCAAAAGCCCTAGACCAAACCAGTAGGTGAAGCCTGTAGGAAAAGCACTCCTGGTGCCACCTGGGAAAGTCTCTGAGCATCCTTCACCCACCTGGCAGACACCAAGGGCTGCTGCCTCCTTATTCCCACTCTGGACCATCTCAATTTGTTTTTGGCTAGAGGCAGCTGTATTACACTATCAGCATGCTCTCTCTCTTTAGATGGCCAGCTGAGAGCATCCGTCTAGGTACCAGGCAGTCTAGTGATCACATCAGGGTGGAAGCAGACTTCAAATGCTGGATGTGGTCAGTTTGGGAAGCATGGGTAATTTGCATTTCTGAACTCCAAAAGACTTGCATGCAGATGAAAAGCATCTGCCATGGGGCTTTGGTAAATCCTACAAACTGTGAATAACACTTGATTAGAGATCAGTAAAGGTAGTATCTCTAGTTAATAAGGGTGATGAATGTGCTCTGGGCATGTCCATGGCCATGTCTGACCTCAGCAATATTTAAAGCTTTTGAGCAGCTTGTGAAGGATGGACAAATTAGTAGAGGTAAATGGAAAAAGTCATACAATGAAACAAGTGTTTTGCCCTGGGCAGATCATGGCAGAGTGTTCTGATACCTTTGTTAGAGAAGGCAGCTGGTTTTCTAGACAAAAGGGGTGTGGCAAATCTCTTTATGCTTCAAATACGTTTTTGTATGATGCCACTGAGAAACCCATGGAGCTGAGGTATTTGGGGATCAGTAGAGCTGACAATTAAGGTAAAGAACTGGCCAAAGAGGAGATGACAGTAGAGTGTGTTTCACAAGAGTGTACTGACCAGGCTTAAGGATCTAGCAGTGTTTCTTAAGGATGAATCTTAGGACTGATCGGATGTTTTCATTAATGGAAGCAGAGGTGTCCTCTGGTAGAATTTGATATTCACACAAAGGTGGGAGACATCAGCAAGACAGAAGAGGATCAGAATGTAATACAGCAGAAATTGGGTCACTTTGAAGGTCGGAATAATAGAGAGGTAGTAAGGTCTGATGTTACAGAATGCAGTGTCGGAAAGTGTGAGAAACTGCTTATGAAAAGCTCAGCTATAAGCTGGGGGTCCATGTCTTTGAAACAGTCAGGAAGATAGAGATCCTGGGGTTGCTACTGTATCATATTGGCTGGCTAAAATGATGACTGGTTTCTCATCAGTGTGTACAAATACCTGAAGGGAGGGTGCAAAGAAGGCAGAGACAGGCTCTCTTTGGTGGTGCTTCAGAAAAAAAAGCACAAACTAAAACACGGTAGGCTCTTGAACATCAGGAAATACTTTTTCACTGTGAGGGTGACCAAGCAGTGGCACAGGTTGCCCAGAATGGTGGTGGAGTCTCCATCCTTGGATATATTCGGAAGCAAGGGTGTTGAACAAGATGAGCTTCAGAGGTCCCTTCCAATCTCAACCACTCTGATTCTGTGTGAAAACAATTCAGCTAGGAGAAAGTCAAATGCCAGTCCTCTCAAATATGGTATTTCCTGCAAAGAGTGGGAATTATTATTGCCATCAGAAGGGCTCCTTACAAATAAAAGTAGACTGGAAAAAGGCTTTGTAAGCACCAGAAAGCAGTGATGTTCTGCAATAGTTTCTTAGCAGGTTTAATGGAGAGAAAAAGCTCCAGTGGAGTTTAAGAAGGAGCTTGTCAATGTGCAAAAGGAATATGGTCATTTGCTTGCCAGAGGGAGCAGGGGATTGGGCTGAGGAATTTCATTTGCAAGTCTGTATTTTTAAACCGCCAAGAAGGACAAATCCTCCTTTTAGGACATTTCTCTAAACCTGAAGCTTCAGAGAGGATCCCTTGGCATCAGCAGGCCAGTATTATGTTTTATATTCTTTTGTTTTCTGGATCATCATCTTTAAGCCCCTGCTGAAAGTTCAAGTCTTCCTGTTGGCTTCCCAAATTGGGAAAAAATACAGACATAGCAGACTTATAATGTAATCTTCTGTGCTTTTCTAGCTTGCTGTAAGTCTAGGTTTTGGGAAATCAAATGTGTCACTATAATTGGCCTGGGTTGCCTCCCTGATGCTCCCTGCCAGAGATTCGTGCAGTATTTCCTGTTGTCGGGCAGTTATCTTTCCCCATAATATCCCAAATATCTTTTAACAGTGCTCTCTGGGAAAATGACTTTGTTCAGCAGTTTCACACCTCTGGTCAACCTGCTAAGAAATCTAGCACTCTGATGGCATGAGCAGTGAGCTAAAGCTCCTCATGCTGCACATTGCACCAGGAAATGTTTGTATTCCCACTGAATTTTCCTGCTCAGCCATGGTAGCTCACATGCTTATTGGGTTGCTTTGCTTCCACCTTTGCTCTCCTGGAGTTGTCACCAGCCTGCTTGGGGGGAGGCTGGCAGGGAGAGAGTTAGAGGTGTGCAGGTCCTGTGACACTTTGAAGTGACAAGAGCTGGGGGAGAGGAGGGTCAGGGACATCTCTCTGAGCTCCTAGGTGTAGCTCCATTGTTCCTCCTCCCTCTGCTTGCTGTGCCTCTGTATATGCCTGGCATGGACCTCAGTGTATGCCTTGCAGTGCAGAGCCTCCTGAGCACTATCTAGCTTGCTGCAGGACTCAGAGCGTTACAGAACTGAGATTTCCAAGAGAGAAGCTGATTCCAGGCAGGTCTGGACATACCCACTGCAGCCTCTGCTGTGAACCCTCAGCCAGCCACTGCAGCCAAACTCATTGCTAGGAGTTTCTAAACACAGGAGGGAGAGAGGAAAGTCAGGTACCTTCATCCAGGCAAGGCTGTGATCAGTACATCCTAGTGTCCTGCTCCACACTGGGGTACTGGTCAGTGTTACATCTTATTTTGGATTAATGGAAGAGCTGTGGCATAGAGTTAACTGCAACCCAAAGGGAACAACAAAATACTGATGTATCTGTCAGCTGAGAAGGATAATTTGTCTTTTTTTTTTTTCTTTGATATGGAGGTGTGTATTTTACTGACAGCTTCAGCTGTAAAAGAGAAACAGAAAGAGGTTTGTGCTAGGACACAGTAACCCGTGACACGCTGGGGATCTGTCTTCCTCCTCTCTGCGTCATAGATAACAGCAATGTCACACTGCATCTCCCCAGCCAAACAAAAACACCACCACAGCAGCAACCAAGATGCTGCAGCTCAGAGCAATGGTGTCATTGCACTCGTGACTATTGCTCAGAGGTATTCTCCTTTATGTGAATATGCTGCATGCATTCAGCTTTCCCAGCTGAGGTAAGTGTTCCGGTCATCTAGCAAGGCAGCTTACAGAGGCTCAGCTTTTTGCTGGATTTTGATTCAGCTTTCCAGCGCTGCTGAGACCACAAAGAATCTGAAAGATGAGACAGGATCCTGTTCGCATCACTCCTGACTCCAATGGCATTTTGTGGCTATGGCCAGAGTCCCACTTGGCCAGGCTCACAGTGGGTGAGAGGTGCAGCACCAGGGACAACTTGCACCTGTGCTCAGAGCCTCCTTCATCCTTGCCTTGCTCTGGGACCCCCATTGAAGCTGGGGGCTGAAGCTGAGGGGGGTCATAGCTGCCAGCACCACATGAGTGGAGAGGGAGAAACCCACAAGCCTGGCAGTGTCTGCTCTCTGGAAAAGACTGGAGGAGCTTTTGAGGTCTTGTGTTCCTGGGGCTAACTTCTCCTTGAGTAAGGGCTGACAACCACATTCGTTGTGTCAGTCATCCAGTCAGTGAAAAGGGGATAATGAATCCACTAGCAAATACTTTATTTACCTCTTGTTTCCTCCCACTGTTTCCAATTTGCAGTGCTCACTCCTGGCTGTATTGCTGGCTGACTTGTTTGAAGTGCTACCCTAATGCAAACAAGTGATGGTGACAGGTAGAGGGTCGCCCAGCAGATCCATCCAGCAAGTTGTAGATTCCTCTTCAGTGGGCTATAACTTGGACAGCCCTGGCCCAAGAAGCCTGTGAAGGCAGCATGGCACACAGTATGGACGTGTGTGGGGGGGTATTATTACTCTGGTAGGGTGCTCCTGGTGCCTCTTCTGAAGATGCATGCACAGCAGGGTTCTGGCCACATACTCAGCACTTCCCTGCAAGCTTCCTGAATCCTTGGCTGCCTAGGAGTGCACAAAAGCTTTCCAGGTGAGAAGGACTATGGGATCAGCCCAGGATGCTGCTGCATCTCCTAGCTTAGCCCAGAGGGACTTAACTGCAGAACGAAGTTGCCATATGCCCTGAGGCTCACTGATGCCCATTAGAGCAACATCAACGTCAGTGCCTGAGCTTCTCACATGCAGGTGAATCCTGTTTCTATGGACAAGATCTGGAGTTGTCTGTGCCCTCATTTAGCCCAAAGCCTCACTATGCTTGCCCACTATCTGCACTATTAACGCCAGCCTGGGCTGGGAGAGTACGCCAGCATAGGCAACAGGCTGTTACTATATGCTGGATAAATTGAGCCTGGATTGGGTCAAGCCTGGGTACAAGGGATGTCCCAATCTTGGTACCTCGCACAGACATTGCAAGTGTTTTAAGCCTGAACTACCACCATTGCTGTGGACAAAACCATGTGGATCACAAAGCCCTAAGGACTCATGACCTTCACAAACCTCTTCTTGCTTTTCTTACAGCATGTAATACAGGCTGAATGAGATGGGAGACACTTCCCCAGGGACAGGTTATACATTTAGGTTTCTTTCTGTCTCCCTTGGAGGAGTCCAGCACCATCCAGTACCAAGGACTGGTCACACTGAGCCCATCGGTTCCTCCTTCTAATGGAAGTAGGCTGAGCCGCTGCTTTTCAAATCTCAGGGGACTGTAAAGAATATTTCAAGACTCATTGCACCAAAGCCTCCCTCGCTTCAGAGCTTTGATACGCAAAATATGGAAACAAACCCAAGTTTCGCCTTTTCTAATTACTGCGCAGTGCTTGAGATATGTCTCTCACATTTCTGGCTGCCATGGGAAGGTGGTGATGTGGAAAGCTGATGTATATTAAAAGAGAGCCGACTTGGCTCCCTGTTTCTGCTGGCTCTGCGTCTCTCTTTAGAGCCTGCAGTACACCCTGAATTTCTGTAGATGTTGCTGCATCCCTGCAGTCTCCCAGCAAGGCTTTTCACAGTGGGAAGTCCACAAGTCCAGAGCATCTGGAGGAAGCTGCACTTTCAGAGGGCTTCTCTGTCCCCCCATGGCTACAGAAAGTGAAGATACAGTCATAGAGGCTGATCTCTGCTGTCTGACAGCAAGCGTTGAGGAACCTAGCTAGGATGAATTGGAATGGGTGTCAAAAGGTCACTTTGGCTAAGCCTGATGGAGTTAAGAGTTTGCTGAAAATCATTGCTGACACTGTGTGCATTGCCTGTGCCACTGAGTTCCTCAGCACTGGCCCCACACTGGTGGGTGATGCTGGGTCTGAAAACATGGCTGTTTCTGATGGCATCCTTCTGCCTTGGGGAATCAAAAGGTTTGCAGATATTGGTCTCCGCAGTGTGTCCCAGAGCATCCCACAAGTCTAAGCCTGGCCTTCCTCAGCATTGCACGCACCCAGGAGCCCAAGCATGAAGCCTGGGGGCATAAGGGATGCCTTTTATAACCTTAGACTGACGTGGCCTCTGCAGAGTAATCTGCAGTTACCAGCTGAAACTCCTGGTGTGCAAGCCCACGTGCTCCCTGTGACAGGTCCTGCCCTGGGGATATTAGCTGAAGCCAGGTTAGAGATTGATATGACTGCTCTTGATTGAGGGCTGGTAAGCAGGAATCAGCTGCGTCACGGGAACCTGGAGTAAATCCCAGCAGATGGGAAATACTCCTTTGTGACAGATGCAAGACCTCAGAACCTAGGAACCTTCAAAAACAATTACCCTGAGATGTGGTCTATGCCAGGCACAGAGTGACTGAGAGATGCTTGCATCGATGCTCTCAGTGTCATGTATCATTTGGCTCTGCAGCCCCATGGGATGGACAGAGAGGTCAGGGGGAGAGAGAAGGGAGTGGAGCAACAGGCTGCACAGGGTTAATGGAGATGGTGGAGCTCTGCCTCCTCATTTCTCTTTGCCCCTCCCAAGTAAGTCCACCTTGTTTAATTAACACAAGTGTCTAATTTGCAAACACAAGAGAAATATATCATGGGAGAAATTACTCTGGTTTAAGAAACCAGACAAAGAAAGATGGTGATGGATTTAAAGAAACAACCCTGATTGAAAACCACATAGCCAGAGCTGGAACAGAGGACTGATGTATTCTGACCAAGGATAGGCTGGGTCTGATCTTCACTACATGATAGGCATGGCACAAGTGTTTGGCACGTTTGTTTGCAGGGGATGTTTCTTTTCAACGCTTATGTCCTGAAATGAAGGATATGGTGTTTTGAGAAAGCTGCCAGTGATTGTCACTGTTCTGGAGCAGGGATAGAGCCATGAGCCCTGAACTGAGGTTGATGGTGCTCAGAAAAATCAGAGGCCAGTGCAATGAAGATGCTGTTATAGAACTATGTCCGTCTCCTAAAATGATGGTAGCCAAAGGTCTTTGCACTAAGTGAAGTATCTGACAAAGGTCAGGACGGAGGGGTTAGCCCTCTACATGTCAAAGCAGCCAAGCCTGACTGCTGGAGGGGGAGTATCGATATGTTGAAGGGAGTGCAAATAGTTACAAGGCCTGAGGAGTCATCAGTGCCACTGGCAGCAAGCAGTGCATGGAAGAAATGTACTCCTCTGCCCTCCTTCGTGCAGTTATCTCAGTCCTCTGCTCCCTGCCAGTGGTGTAAGTCATGGATGTCCCAAAGAGTACAGTGGAGATCACAGGGCTCTCAGGCTGGGCTGACCAAGAGAAGAACCTGACTAGTCTGGTAAACTTGCCACTTGTCGTGGTTTGACATGGTAGGCAGCTAAACACCACACAGCTGCTCGCTCACTCCCATCCCAGGGGGATGAGGAGAGAACTGGAAACGAAAGTCAAACTTGTGGGTTGAGATAAAGACAGTTTAATAGGATAGAAAAGGAGGGGATAATAATAACAACAATAACAATAAAGAATTAGAATATACAAAATAAGTGATGCACAATGCAATTGCTCACCACCCACCAACTGTCAAATACCTGTGGAATATCCCTTTGTTTTGGGTCAGTGGTCCTGGCTGTGTCTCCTCTCAGCTTCTGGCGTCTGCCCAGCCTACGCACTGGTGGGGAGGTGTGAGAAGCTGAGAAGTACTTGACTTAGGGTAAACACTGCTTAGCAATGACTCAAACATCAGTGTGTTATCAACATTCTCATCCTAAATCCCAAACGCAGCACCAGTAGGAAGATTAATTTTATGCCAGCCAAAACCAGGACATGCTTCTGCCTCAGCTCAGATCCCAGAGCTGAGGGATTGTTGTTTGTCCTGCCTGCCTCAGGCTTGTCGGGATATGTGGCTCCTGTGGAGACCGAAGTGCAGAGTGCCCAGCAGAGCAGCGTAGATGGTGTGCACTCAAATGCAGCCGCTGCAGAGGAGGCACGACAGGGTGTTCATGCCCTGCAGGTATGTGGGCTCACATCCCATGCAGGTCTATGGGATCCAGCCAAATGCCCATACAGCTCAGCATGTCAGCAGCTGGTGGTGTGTGCTTGAGAAGTGTGAGAAGAGGACAAGTGTGCAATGCAGCTTCTCCAAAATACTGTTTCCAGCTCCCAGCAGTCTGCAGCTCTGGGACCCTCTGACCAGAGATGCTTGGTTAAGCCATCAATAGGTTTGTCTTCCTTGACTTTGGTCTACCACCTTTTGAATCCATATTGACGTTTACCATCTCAACACCCTGTGGCAAGAAGTCCTACAGCTTAACAAAGCATTTAATGAAGAACCACCGTTTCTTTATTGTTTTGGACCAGCTATTTCCTACAATCATTTGATGCTCCCCCAGCTAGTTCAGGTATCAGAAAAGACAGCAAATATCTTTGCCTTTGGCAAATACACTGAAATCTGCACAGTCCAGTCTAGATCCTGGAAAGTCTAAGGGCAGGCTTAAGCTACATTCAGCTTGAAGGCTGTGGATTCCCCCTCACTTTGAGGATTTACAAGTTATGTGGACTTGGATGTCACCCCACAGCAAAGAGAGGGAGATCTCACCAGATATATCTGTTCTTACGAAATGCCAGGCTGGAGTCAAGGCACAGGCTGCTCAGGAGGTCTTTGCTGTGCAGGCAGAGCTTGAAGCAAGCAGGGCTGGGTTGAAGAAGTTGGCTCTTATTTTGGGTAGCCCCCCAGATCACCCTTGTATCAGATGGGTGCACTGGGGAGTGAAGGAGGGGGGGAGCAGCCCTGGCAGGCGTGGGTAACTGCCAGGTTAACAGCACCAGGCAGGCTGCAGGATATAGGCAGGTTTGGGGGAAAAAGTAATAGATTTTTATTTATTTATTTGTTTATTTTTAAAGCGTACTTTAGGACTTCTAAATCCTGCTCAGAAATCTGCTTTGTCAGAGGCTGGCCCTGCCTCCCAGAGTATGCTCCCTTCAGTTTCTTTGTGCTTCTGAGCAATCTGCTCTTACACATGTTAAGAAGCACTTAGCAATTGACTAAAACAAAGCCTCAGAAAAGGAATAACCTAAGGATTTAATAAACTGCAAACAAAATTATATATAAAAAACATAATTCCCAGGCAGTGGAGTTTTCAGTGATTAAGAAAACACAATTTCCTGTAATTAAATCTTAACAAGAAATGTTATTAAAAACACTCTGTCCCAGCTTTTGTAATAATTGCCCATTCCCAAGAACAGTAAACAGAATTAGAGTCTGAAACACACACTGTAATCCATGTGTCATTTTGATCAAATTTGCCTTAATAACTTTATCTGGAGAGAAAAGTTGAATCACAGTGTCTGAAATGGAAACTCCCGCACAGCAAATGTGACATGTGGCTGCTGCTGGGGCAGGGGACATGCAGGGTGGAGGGGGTGCTGGCACTGGCCAGAGGTAAGTGACACTGGCAGGGCTGCCCTGTCCTTGCACAGGCTCCCTCCATGGCTGCTGCTGCGCTCTAAGACCCAAGGATTGTCAGACTTGGCTCGTGGCTCTCTCTACCCCTCAGCATCTCCATCCCAAATCTCTTTGGTGCCCCAAGCCCTGCTCCACAAGGGTCATTTGCCCATGTCTGTGGTTTCAGCCCCTTCCCATGTTGTCTCCCATACTGGTGAAGCACTGCTGGTGCTCTGTTTCGTGCAGTGTCCAATGGCATTGCTGCCACCTGCATTTTAGGGCTTGTGCTGGGCTTTGTGCTGATACACCCCTGTCCCCTGCTCCTTGGACCTGGCTGCTGGGGATCTCTGGGTGTGCAGCTGCCACAGCCTTGCCCATGCTGCTCCCCATCCTTTGCCTCTGCTTGCCCATGGCTACAGCTTGCTGTGCTGTTTCTGCCCGTGCTCATTTCCAGCAGCAGCTCCCTCTTGCCAGCCCCTGGCTCTTCTGCTTCAGGCTCCCCAGCATTCACCCAGCACCAGCTGGCCCTGGCTGAAGGCAGAAGGGAGGTTTCTCTCCCTGCCCAGCCTCTCTCCCCAGCACAGCTGGCACAGCATCATGCATTTCCCCTCCAATCCCCTCCAAAACCTCCTCTCAAACACAGGGGCTGGGAATAACCTTGGAGCAGAGTGGAGCGTGGTGTGGGGAGCACTAGTGCATCCTTCCCAGGCAGTGGAGGTGAGCTGTGGGCTCTGTTAGCCAGCTGACAGTTCCCAGCCTAACCTGAGATCATTCTGACAGGAGCTGGGCAGCCCACTCACCTGGGGGCAGTTTTTAAGCCGGTAATTGGTCGTCACTGCTGTTGTGTTAGGCTATGCCTCCCGCCCTCCGGCAAAGCCTGGGAAGGGGACTGGGAACCTGCTTGCACAGAGGATGGAAGTTCCTCACATGTGCCAGGACGGCCACAGGTAGAGGGAGGTGGGGCAGCGGCTACACGTGCGGGGCGGGGCTATCCTGGATGCTCCTGCTCTTATTCTTGCAGTGCAAGGGGAAAATAAAGTCCCTGCTATGAGCAGGAGCTGTCTGCAGCCAGTGTGGAAGGGATCTTGTGACTAGTTTTGCTTGCAGATTGCTGCCAGCAGATTTTTCTAGGAAGAGCAGAGAGAGCTGGAAAGTGGTGGTCTGGTACCAAAGGGAGGGGTGCAGGCATGTATTCAGAATGGTCTTGCTTCAGATGCTGTTCCCAGCCACAGGAAGAGGCTGGTTTCTCTTGGAACTGACCAGATGTGCTACAGGGCTGCAGAGCCTGTGCCAGCAGTGGCAGAGCATGGCACTGAGCAAAACCTGACTTCACTATCTGCAGGGACTTCTGACATTTCAGGAGTTGCTTACATCCCCAGGCTGGAGGTGAAATGTAGAAACTGAGGAGATTTGAGGGGAGCAGAGAAACTTTTGAAGTACTATGGCATTTTTTGTCAAAGAACAAACATCTGGACATGCTGTATGATTCTATTCAGTAGGACATTGCACTTTCCCACCCAGCCTCATTGCCCCTTTGAGCTGTAGTTTGACAATCTGCTGTCCTTGTTCTCCTCTAGTGATCCAGCTAGATGTATCCCAACCCTTGTACCTTCTATGAGACCCTGTAGCCCATGGAAGTTCAACTCGTTTCATTGTAGGAGATACAGGCCAAACCAAGCAGAGAGGACTCAGTTTCTCAAGGAGAATCTGAAGTCTGAACTACGAACCCCACAAGGCTCTATATGTGCAAGGGAGCATGGGTTCAAGCCAGAAAGACGCAATGAAACACTCCATCTCCTGGCCCTGTCAGTAGGTGCCTGACTGTGAGTAGATGACAGGTCCTGCCAAGGGAATGCTTGCCAACCAGCATGATAAATAGGAGGAAGATAGATGCTGAAACACATCTATCTATCTATCTATCTATCTATCTATCTATGTCTGCCTACCTTTCACTCTAACCTCCCATTTTCACTCTAACCTCCCATTTTCTACAGTTACACTAATCCTTCCATCTCTCTCTAACAGAGAAATGCCCCGTTATACTGTTTGATGGCAGCATCTCCCTCTCTGAATAATGTTTCTGTAGGGGCAATCATCACAGTATCAAGGCATCACCTGCCTACACAAGAAAAGGCTCAGAAAGTGCTCTACACCTGTGAAATATGGCGATGAACCCTTTTCTAGCTTTGAAAACCTCCAGACAAACATAGAGCAGATGCCATCTCTCTAAACAATGGATTCTTGCAGAAACTAAGTTATTTGCTGTATGGGATCCAGCAGTCCCGCTACCCTGCAAAAGCTGCATGTTCCCGCTGGACTCAGTCCTGCATTATTTCAGGAGGTGGCAGGGTAGACTCCACAGCCCGCATACTCCATCAATGCATTTTGCTGGCCAATTTCTTATCTGTCAGAGTCTAAAATGCCTTCTGCTGTCAGAGTGTTTGAATAAACTGCCAAATCCTCACTCCGTGTCACACTGCTGGCATCTGTTGCTTGTTCTGGCAATAAACCAGTTTATACTGTCACGATCCAGCCCAACGGTTCTCCTGAGCCTGTGCAGGATGGCTCAGGAAAGCAGTTTCCTTTCCGTAAGGTTTTTATTAAAAACAACATTGGAGAGGGAGGTTCTGTGCTGAGATAGTGGAAGCAGTTGGGGGATTGTTGGTTTTTTATAGCATATTGTGCAGCCCGTATTTCATGTGTGTTCTTCCTGCAGGGGACGGCCTTGATTCTTCTCTTCCTTCTGCAGGTGTAAATGAGGAGTCTTTTTAGTGGAGTTACCCTGCTGTGAAGCAGGTGTAAGAGAGAGGAAAATCAAGTCCCATCTAAAAAGAATTGGCAAAGATAAGGTCTTAGGAGCATGTCAGAGATTGCTGCTTCAGTAGGTACTTGAGGAATATTCTCTGTCAACCCAGACAGCAGGACCGTCAGCAATAGAAACCACGTTTAAATAAAATCTTCCTCAGCTATTCAGTGGAAAGCAAGGCTATAGCAGGGCCGGGCTTCAAATAACTAGGGCAGCCTCTGTGGGAATCTGCTGACCTCTCAGGGGAGGGCTCAGTGTGACCAAGCAGCTCTGATGAGAAACTGGAGGATTCTGAGGCTGGTTTGAGTACACAATGGTATTTGAAAACAGGCAGCTCTGAACCTTCCAGCAAAGGAGAAATTACTTCAAAAGAACCAGTGTCATGAGTGAATCAAACATGCTGCTTTGAAACAGCTTCTTGTGGCATTTCAGCATCTGAAATCTGCAAGGGGTTGTTTCCTGATTGATGTATCCACAGCAGTGTTTTTAGCTGTGAGACCCTTGTCTGGTAGTTGGGGTCCAAGGGTCTGTGAAAAGTTTGTTTAGATTGAAGTCAGTGGGGGGGCCTCTCAGCTATTACTTGCTAGAAAACCAGCTCATGGGGATGAGGTACTCCCAATATTTAATCTTGTGCCTCTGTCTTCTGGAAGTCTGGCCTTATTGCCCGCTGGGAAAAGAAGTGATTGGAAGCCCATCTAGTTCCAGCCACTACTGGCTATTATACCTTGTCCACTCTGTGCCTTTTCTGGAGAAACCTAATGCTCACCTGGGCTACCACCCCCAGCAGCCCTGCCCTATTATTAAATAGGGTAGTGACCTTTTAGAAACTGATCCTAAAATCTTGAACCCACTCTCAGAAATCCACCACCAGGAGATGGAAGTCAGACCAGAGCTGTGCTGATACAAAGCTGTAGCATTGGAGGTGTTACCATCAAAGTAAACACCGATTCCTGCACTGAGGGTGTTTAACACCACCGCTGTGGTCCTGCTCAGCAGTGCACAGGCTTCCCATCTCACCTCTGTCCCTGGCCCTGCTAACAGCCAGTGCCTGAGCTCAGCTGGCTTGTACATTACCTCCAAGCTTCAGCATCCATTGCTCCTCCTTCTTCTAGGCAACACATTCCCCCCTTTCTTCCACCTCCTCTAAAGAGGGAGCAGCATGATGTGATTAAAGTAGAAGGCTGGAAGGAAAGGTGGCTGCTACAAGTAGCAGGTGCAAACAAGAAAATCTACAGAGATCGTGTGCCTGGCCCAGTTTCATTGGGGTTTTAGCTTTCAGCTGATGGCAGGTGATGATCTAACTGAGGTCATGTTTTATAGTCATTAAAACAAAAGAAAAGTGAGAGGCTGTTGGCCATTTTCAGGAATTCCCCCTCTTTGTGTTACTGCAAAATTCTAATTATCTTGCTCTACACTTTGCACTGATCTTTGGACATTAAAACTGAGATCTTAAGCTAAGGATCATACTCTAATTTGGCATCACTGTTGCATAGTAATACAGTCCCCTCGGCACTTTTTGCAGACCTTGAATTCTCCTTCTAATCCTGCACTGGTTTTAGGGGCAGCAGAGCTTTCTGCTTTGGCTGTGGCTCTTTTGAACACCATCCACTGGATCCCTCCCTATCCTAGGAGTACCTGCAATCAAAGTGACATTCTTCAAAGTCAGCATGCCCTGCAGATGTATGCATGTAATTAGTAACCTTCTTACCCACCTGAATTTTTGGTATCAATCCTTCCTTCCCTTTGAAAATGCCTCAGGAACGATCCACCTGTGGCGTTTATCATCCATCCATCTTTTGGGCCCAGAGATCCTACACATTCAGAAGGAATGTGAAAATACCTGTTTTTCTCTAAGTGGACCCAATGCAGTGAAGATCTGTGGGACTTTGAAGCTGAGGAATTCCTTGCCAGAGGATGTTAAGCTGACAAAGTTTATACGGGTCCAAAAAGAGACCAGACCCAGAAGCAGCTCCCAGTGAGCATCTGTGCTCCTCCTTAGCCTTGACACCAGTCTTTCTAGCTGAGGGGTGAGCTGGGCTAATGCACAGCATGCAGACACACAAAACCAATCCGTGTACCTGTCTCCTGCTTCTCTGCCCACCTGAGGGCCAAGTACATTCCTGCAGAGGGGTAGGGAGAGCAAGTAGGTGAACCAATATAGAAAACTGATGCAGGTCAATGTTACTGTGCTTCTTTTCTGGAAGCCACAGCCAGCCTTTAAAGCACAAATGTGCCTGTCTGCTTCCATTCATTTGAATTTTGCCTGGCTCTTCTTTGAAGGCTTTGAAAGGGCTCCAAGTTTGTACTGTGTTATGCATGTTCAATAATGCATTTCCTGCTCACAATGTTTAAATTGTTATCTTCATTGTTATTTATTAAAACATCTCCAAGAATGTCTGGACATTCATGGCTCTGCATCTCAAGTGATTCATTAGACCACCCACTTTCTCTGTCAGAACCTCCACTCTTGCATTATGTTCTGATCTCCAGCACTGAGTGGGTGAGAGATCCCATGTAAGGCAGGATAAAATCTTTATCCCAAGGCACATCCAGAGGGCAGAAGCATCTCTGAAAGCCTTGCGATGGATGTGAGCATAGACTTTCAGTTCTCTGCTCTTGTTTACAGATGAGCCAGCTAGTGTTAACCCCTGCTTGCAGGGCACTGAGCTGCAGCTGCCCTGCCCCAGTCTCTTCAGCAAGGCTTAGGAATTTCAGTCTTACAACTTGATAACCTGGCTACATGGCTTCTGCATTAATGCTACCTGGTGCCAGGCTCAGAAGATAGGCAGACAAAGCTGGCAGGCAGAGTCTGCATTGATACCTGCAATAAGCATGATGGAAAACTCATGTAGGAGCAAAGACACTATTTGCAAACCCAGGGAAATGCACTATCTTCAGTCAGCAGTCTCTTCTGTTTGGCACTTGTGAGATCGCATCTGGAGTTCTGTGTCCAGTTTGGGAATTCTTGGGAACAGATACTGAAAATTTGGAATGAGTCAGCTGGAATGAAATGATTCGAGGCTGGAGCACCCAGCACGTGAGAAGAGGCTGGAGAAGCAGGGAGCTGTTTTCTGCCTCCAGCAAATGAAAGAGCCATTGCAAATAGGATGGAGCCAAATTGTTCTCAGAGATGCACAGCAAAGGATGAGGGGCTTAAATCACTGCAAGGGAAATTCTGATCACACATAAAGGAAAAGAGGTCATCCCCATGAGAGAAGTCAAGTGCTGTATGAGGGTTCCTGGAGAGTCTGTGGGTTGTCCATCCTGGAGGTATTCACAGGAGGCTGGACTCGGTGACTTCCCTGAATTCTTACAGCTGTCTTAACTGCTGCTTATTGGAGGCAACATTTAATAGCCAGCTTTTCTCATAACAGTCCCCCTCTTGATCCAGACAGACCCTGCTCCTCAAGCTTTACTTTTTGCCTCCTGCCACCCTTACACAAAATGCAAACAGTCAAGGAAGATGTTTCTTCCTTCCCAGTGCCCCAGGCTTGCTGGCAGACTCCCCTGCCTAGAGTTTGGTCTCCCAGATGCAGGCTTCACTTTGCTCTGTTTCAGGGAAGATCTCCCTCACCCCAGCCAGGTGTCCTAGAAGGAACTTGGCCTGATTGGTTGCAGAGTTACCCAAATCTCTGGAGGAATGACTGTGCCACTAGATTTTGGCTTGTTGTGTCTATCCTCCAATTCAAGAGCGAGCAGCATCAAGTAAAGTTAGTGGGAGCTGGGCTTTAAAGAAGCAAAAAGAGGCATCTCTTCCCCAAAGATGTAATTACTCAGTCTTACTCTTTGCTGCAGAATGTTGTGCTAAAGTTTCCATTAAGTCCAAAAGAGGAAAACCCATGGGTAGTTACTAAGGATGAAGACACTGCCTCTGCTTCAGGAAGTCTCTGTGTTGAAAATGACTGGCAAGGAAAGGGATTAAGAGCAAGTTTTGTGTATGTCTGCCCTGCTCTGCTGTGGCCACTGTCAGGGACAGGACCCTGGGATCTGTGGGAACCCTCAGGGATGGTCTTATGCAAGGAATGGCATCTTCCTCACAGTAAAACTCACCCCGTTGCAAAACAGCTGGCAAAGGACCTACTGACCATCTTCTGTCAATTAGCAGCCTGGGTTTCTGTGTTCCTTGGGAGAGCATGCCACTTTGCTTTCCCAGGCAGCTGTGCACTTCCTTGCTCTTACCTGGTCAATGGAGATTTATGAGGAAAGTGACATCTGACTATAGCTGTGCAAATAATCACTGCTCTGGTTTGCTACAGGAACAGCAGCATAAAACCCCCACCAACCCAAACCACAACAAATCCACAACTGGGGGTCATTGTGAAATTCATTATTTTTCAGTTTCCTGATGAAATGAAAACCAGAAAAATTATCTTGTGTTGAGTAAATGACTCAGTTTGAAAGCAAGCATTCTGCTTAGGGATCTAATAAAATAGGTCTAATGGGCTTTTAGAAATCTGTACAAGTAAATGGTTATTTCAACAAGAAAACCTGCAGCAGCTAATTCAGAAAATGTTGAAACAAAGCCTTTGAACTTCTTGGTTTCATTCTCCTCAGCTGCAATAATTCAGTGATTTTTGCAGTGATCCATGACTTGGCTTGGTTAACCCAAAAATAGATCTTTCAGTGAGAAACAGTGACCCTGAAAATTGGCGGCTTCTCCTGCTCAGGACCACCCCTGAAATGTACTCTGGCTCCTGCCACGCTGAGTTTCAATTGCTGCAGCAGCACTGTGTCCTTGCCACTAATCAGCTCCCCAGCACACCCCTGAGATGCTGCTTCCCTGGTGAAAGTCTTCTGAAACAAAACAAGGTGTCACCAGGCTGTCTGCCTCATTTCAGCCTTCTCTTCATCAAGGGTCTTTCTCACTTTGCTTCTGAAGTGACTAGGTGGCAGTGCTTGCCATGGTCCTTGCTGCCTGGCACAGGTAGTGGCACTGCAAAAAAGCAACAGCAACAAAGGTTACAAAAGCCTCGTGGAGGCCCATGTTGTTTAGGAGGGATTATGGCATGTGCCTCCTCTGGCTGGAGGTCCTAGGATCCCATGGTGCTCGTGGAGACCCCCAGGATATCTCCACGTAGCTGGGCTCAGCTGCCTTGAGAGCGGACAGCAAGGACACTAGCATTTATTTTTAATCTTGCAGTGCTGGGTGGCTATGATGATATGGAGTGTTGGGGTGCTGTAGATTTGGAGGGTCACTCAACAGTGGCGCGTTTCAAGCGCGGATAAGAGCATTGGGTATGTCTTTGCCATCATGGTAGCTCTGGGCTTAACTCTGCACATCAACTCAAACTCCCTGGATGCCTTCACTGTGAGTCCTTAGCAGCCTTTAACTTGAAGCCTGCATGCAGATGGCGCGGACACAGCTAGCTCTAGCCCCTGATGGGGTGAAGATGGGGCCCGCTCGTCAGGGACGGGGAGATGAGCCAGAGCAGTGACATTTTGCATGCTCTGCTGCAGACGGATCGCGTGTCCTTGGGAAAGCAATTTCCTCCATCTGTGTCTGAGCTCCATCTTCCGCGAGCGGAGCGTAGGGAGGGTCACCCCATCCCCGGGGCTGAATTCATTAGCAACCGTGAGGAGCACAGTGGTGTCGGCAGGGAAAGCTCTGGGGAGGTCAAAGTGGTGATTAGTCACTTGTGAACACCCCCCATGCTCGCAGGGGTCTGGGTGCTTGCTAAACCAGGTTTCAGGCAAGCAGGAGGAGTCCCCTCTCTCAGCTGCGCTGCCTCTCAGCCCCCTCTCGCCTCCCAGAGCTGAATGCAGAGTTAACACACTTATCACATGTTGTCTGGAAAAAAGAGAGATCCATTTAGAACAGGCTGTATTTGCAAACATCTGAGCCCAAAATAATGCAAACAAACTGTTGCATGACGACTCCGCTGGTGCTTTACATCTGAAGCCCTTTGCTAGGGTGGAGAGTGCTGCCCCTTTGCCTTGCTTTTCACTCCCGCCTTCCACGGGTGGTGCAAAACACTTCCACACTCAAGTATCCAGTTTTTCCAGCAAAAGCTTTTTAAGGGGCACCAAACAGGATCTCAGCCAGTGACCCATGAGCACCACCAGCTGCCCCAGTACTCATACCTGCCGCGTCATGCTTCCCATGGTGGTTAAACCACGACAATCTCTATGGTATGGTTGGGGTGTCCTTGGTGCTCTGACCCTCAGAAGCAAGCTCCTCTTCCAAATGGCATTGCTAGTGCACCTAGTCATACATTCCAGAAGTCCTGATGGGGATGAGGAGCAACCTGAGCTGCCGTGGCCCTCAGAGTTCCCAGCTTACACTACTAAGAGGCTCTACTAACCAGTATATGTTGTGGTAGGGTTTATTTTGCTGTGGTGGGGGTCTGCCCTGTGGGGCTGAGGCCTGGTGAGGTGTCTGCAGTGGAAGAGACTGCCTGAATGGAGATATTGGGGGATCTGAGCCTGTGTGAGGGAAGACGATGCCTTGGGAGGGCCGGAGACCTGTGCAGTGACTTGGTGGACGGTCTGTTAGACCCAATTCTCTGCTGGAACTGACCCATGCAGAGACCTGACACTGGAAGGGTCTCTCTCAGGTGGTTATTTGCACAGGCAGGAATGGATGCGAAAGTGCAGAGGCAAATGGGGAGAGCTGTTTATTTTTAATCTATGCCAAGCCTTCAGAGCCAACTCCTTTTGCCATGCTTCTTTCTCAGTTCTCCCTTTGTCCCACCCTCCTTCTTGTTGTCACTGTCACAGGCTCACAAGGATGATGGATGAAAGGCCTTAAAAGCAGCTGGTTTCACATTTCATCATTGTCACATAAATCGCTTTCCTCTTTGCCTGAAACCACTCCTGCTGCCAGCAATGCCCTTGGCATCCCAAGGTGTGCTCTCCCCTTGTTGGAGCCCAGCCAGGGATGGCACACTGGAGTCAGGGGCTCTGTAGTTTAGCTGAGCCCTGGATGCTTCAAGAGGAGGGATTCATCACAGCCCTCTGCTTCTGACAGCTGGAGATGACAGCATTGACTTTCACCGTGGGACAAAGGGCTGATGTGAGCACAGTGGGGACATCCACATGGAGGTGACCGAATGGCTCTGATGGGAGAGGAAAGGGAGCTGTGCTGGTAGCCCAGGGACATGTAGGAACACTTTGGGACCTCTATGTGCTTGTGCAGCTTAGCCTCCTGCTAATAGTTCTGCTCTGCTCACAGGGAGGGGTGAAAGCCGTGCTTCTGCTGCAGTGGGCAAGACGGTGACTCCTTTGGGGGTTGGCACCGGGTCTGCTGTCCCCTGTAGCACAAAAAAGGGTTCCTATCACGGGCAGCAACACCCTTGATGTAGGTGGCAGAGGAAATCAAGTCCCATAGGGGTGAAGTGCTGGCACCTCTAATGTCCATGGATAAGCACACTGCATCTCCCTGTCACCTCTGTGTGCCCAGGCATGGCCAGATCTCACCCTGCATCCCCCCATGCTGGCAGGCTCAAGTCCAAGCCATCCTCCCATACAAGCCCTGCTCCTCAGGAGGGATCTGGGCAGGGACTGGTGAGAAAATATTTCCACTGTTGCTTCCCAGGTTTCCTCCACTTGCAATGCAAGCAAGTGAAACGCTGGGTTGCAACCCCCCTCACAGTCAGCTGTGATTGAATGCTAAGGAAGGGAGTGGAGGGGAGGGAAAGGAGAAGAAAAGAAATGATTGAATAAAAAAAGTAAAATAAGAATCAGTGTGAAGCAAGAGAAGACATTGTAAATCACATCCTGCAAAAGGAGGCAGAGAGCAAATGCTTCAGCCCGGTCTGAGCCACCACCAGTTATTTATTCAGATAACATGTTATTAGTGAGGAGGCACTCACATCTGATAAGTATCTCCCAGTCCCGGAGAAATATGAAAAGGCAGCTGGCTCGGCTCCTATCAGAACCATTCCAGATGTTTTCAGCTGGTGTCAGACGTGCTGCTTGGCATGACAAAGCAAAGAGAAAAAGAGAGTGAGAGAAAGAAGGAACAAGAAATGTCATAATCTTATTTTTAAAGCACAAAAGGAAAAAAATCATGGCTTCCCATATTAAATGTTTCCCCTGGCAGCTTGTGGTGTAGTTGTCATTAACAGCTGAAACAGCAAGAGAGATAGCAGAACACAGGGCTCCTATTTACTATTGTTAATCAAGCACTAATTGGTAGTTTAGACATTCTTAAATTATTGTGGGGAACATTTCAGAAGTGTCAAGAGCCCAAGATCTATTCTCACAAGTGCCTCACAAATCCAGTTTCAACATCTGAGTCATTTAGATGCCATTGAAGATTTTTACCTGAACAGTCACAGCTAAGACTGGAGCATGAATTTTGGTGCCAGGCGCTGCAGCAGTGGCCGAGCCCCGGAGCTTCCGATGAACGTGACTGAAGGTGCAGGAGGAAGCTCAGCCACCCTCTTCTGCAGCCGGGGGATGAAGGATGCAGGGATTAAGGATCGTTCCAGAAAAAACCTTGTCTGTTGTGTGTGTTCACAGGCTAGCTGCAAGCATGCCACTGCACCAGCCCTCGCAGAGTGCCTCTTGGGTGGCATTTGCTGATGCTTGCTGGCACCTCCAGGCTCCTGCCAGGCCACTGCCACTCATTTTGTGCTTTGGTGATTAACCAGCCCTGCTATGAACTCATGTGGGCTCTCAGGTGATGAGCAGGGAAGGTGTTGTGTGAGGTAATGCTGTACCTACAGAGACAGCTCGTCTGTGGTTAACACTGTCTGTAGTGAGGGGAGGCTGGAAGCTGTTGCAAGATGACTCTTTCTGCCTTTTTTGGGGAGAAAGAAGGAGTAAGCTGCAAAAGGAGCATCAAAGTTAAACACAAGTGGTATTGAGGGGAGGCAGACATGGAGCTGGGATGCAGCCGGAGACAGTTACCATAGTTACTCCCCATTCCTGCAAGGAGGGAGGCTCAGGCAGCTGCCCACTGCTTTGGCACAAAGAGTAGAGGTATCCCTCAAAGTCCAGGCAGTGGAATGCAACCGCGGGGGGCATCAGTCTGCCCTGGGCTTAACCCCTTAGGTGAGCTGACCTGGGCAAGGAAAATGTCCCTGCCATCTTAAAGCTAGCAGCCTTGAGGCACACAGGACTGGGGAGGTTTGTTAAAGGATGGGCAAAGCTGTAAGAGTGCAAAGAGCATCCAGAGGTCGGTTGCAGATTTAGCTGGGCTGCTTGTGGTGTAGATGTGGACCTGGGAGGCCAAAGGAAAAAGAGGACTTCCCTTGAGATTCCTTGTTTGGCATCAGGTCAGGGTTTCCAGGCTAATTGACATCTCCTAGTCCAGTTGGGGAACTGAGCTTAGATCTCTTTAGGGCCACTGGAAATGGCCATAGTTTTGATTATGCAGATTGCCTCTCTGCTTTTGGCATCCTTGGTGCCAAAGGAAACAGCCAAACTCAGGCTGTGCTTTGGGCCATCAGTGGAATGACACACTTTACCTGCACCTGGTATGAGCCTGAGCCCCAGGAAAGCCAGCTGGAATCTTGACATGTGCTGCTGAATGGCTATGGAGAAAGGACAGTAAATTTTACCTGGCAACAATAGGCCTTTGAGTCACATCAGCTGATGTGCAGTGTCACCTCTTTAGCCATTGACTGGCTTTTCTTCTCAAAGAGTAAGGAGAGAGAGATTTACATGTGAGCGAGAGATAAGCAGCCTACAAAACGAGCCACAAGACCCTGGAAGCTGATGGCCTCCTGCAGCATGCTGGCTTGGGAATTGTGTCCCAGTGGGCAGCCCCAGCAACAGCCAGACCCACTCCAGACCATGATGTACTGGGTGCGTCAGTGCAACAGTGCTGTCTTGAGCTCAAAGACAGAAAGTCTGTGGACACAGAGATCAGAAGCAGTGGTGGCCAGAGAAGCTGTCAGCTGGGAATGGTGACAGGCAGCCCTGACTCTGGTAAGGGGCTCAGCGTGGCACATGGGCTCCCAGGGCTCAGCACCCTCCAGAGGCTGTAGCTGAGAGCCCAGGTATCAGCTGGCAGGGACTGTAACCATGGCAGCAGCAGCTCCTGCATCACAACATGGCTTGGGGACACTAAAAAAAAAAAAGGGAAGAAAGAAAAATGACAAAAAAAAAATAAAATTAGCAATTCTAATAATTCCATAATCTTGCTGGCAGAGGAGGTTTACTGAAGTGCCTTTCACCTAGGCAGGGCCCACCCTTGGGCACCAGCTGAAGATATGATTTCTAAAGGAAGCCAAGCATGTGCGCTGGGAAATCAGGTCATGAGCATCCAGCTGGAGCTGGGGAAGGGGCTCCATTGGCTCCTGTGCTCTGCAAGCTCTCATTACACTAATAGGGAGCATGGAGGGGTAGAGACAGGGGTGCCGGCACCCTTTCTGTGCACTTAATAAAGTGCCTGAAGCTCTTCTACCTATTTTTATTAAAGAAGCGTCACTGCCTCTGTGGCAGGCAGGGGGGTGACTGAATTGCTGTTGAGCAACATGTTGAGACATGAAATCAAGCAGAGCGCTACATTTTTAAATTAGTTTTTGACAGTCCTTTTCACAGCATCTCTCTAGGCTGCAGCTCCTGGGAGGACACATCCCCTCCTGCTCCCATCCCCACTGCAGCCCCCTTGCACTGTTAGGGATGATCTTGCTGGCGTTTCACTACCTGCAAACCGAGGTGAGAGCTTTTCCATCACAGAATGACACCATGACCTTTTCCCTGCCCTTTTGGCCTTTGTATCCTGTTTGTCCTCCTTCATCCTGTGTTTCTGTGTTGGGTGAGACAGTATTTTTGATCTTCACATGATTGCAGAGGGCAGGAGGAAGAAAGACTGGAGAATACCTAGAAATAACTGATGCAAACTCAGGGATATGCATATATGTGACCCAGCTAGGAGCCAGCATGCACATGCCTGCTCTGATATCAGCATACACATGGTTGTGGTACCTCTCCTGCCATGAGGCAGCAGTGGAAGGGACTCAAGCAAGCTCCGTGGCACACATGCCTTCACCTCTAGCCAAGCAGCAATGTCTTTGAGTTTAAACTTCCTGAAAGTATCACAAGCTGAGGTCCTCCTGCTCCCTGTCAGGCTTCCTCAGGGGTCTTGGTCTGCATTTCTCGGTGCAGGGAGCTCATACTTAGAACTGCATCTGCACTGCATCCCTTGAAAGCTTCTTGGGTCAGAGATATGTAGACAGTCTCCTGTGGGAAGGGAGGGGGCAGGCTGTCATCTCTGATGAGGAGGGCACTGGGAAGAAAGGAAGAGTTTCCTGCCTGACACCCACTTGCTTCTCCCATCCATCGCTTCTGTTATGGACTATTAAAAATTAACCAAATCATGTTCATCATTAACATGCTCTGCCTTTGTTCTCCAGGCTCCCAGTAGCATTTGCAGGGCTTTTGTTATGTATTTTTCAGCACTTTGTCTCTTTAATTGCTCACTTCTCTCTGATATGCAGGGCTGTGGTTTGTGAGTCAGCTGCAGGGAACAGAGGGGCATTTTTATTGCTCCAGACTGGAAGCCAGTGAAAGAAAAGGCTCTGCGAATCCGCAGGCCCTGCGGTCTCTGGTGTCTTTGATGGATGCTCCTTGCCTGCTCCAGAGCAGACAGCTCTGGAGTCTTTAATCCGCTATGAGGGAGAGGTAGGGAGTCTTTTCTGAAACTTAGGCAGCCTCTGCTCCTTTTCACCCTTTTCTTGGCACACACAGCCCTGATGCTTTTCTCGCCCTCTGCTCATGTAGCAGTTCCCAGCACTCTGATGCGCGGTGTGGGGCTGGGCTGTGGGTGCTGCCATGCTGGAGACCCTGTGCTCAGCTGCTGGCTTCACTACAGGTGACTGCATGGGAAAGAGCAGCAGGATTGGAATGGAGGTATCCCCACAGCTCTTTCCTAACCTTAGTCTCCTTATCTCAACCTGAGCTGCCTTCGCTGGCGTTTAGCTGGGCCAAGCAGGCCTCCTAACAGCCTGTAGGGTCTGGTTCCCCATGAAGGATGGATGCAGCATGGTAGTCCCAGCAGCTGGGCTGGGAGCAAGTGAATGCCACCAGGAGGTGTGAGCAGCTGCCCCGTATTTGAGGTTCTGGTGTAGGCATCACTGTTTCTGAGGGGAGGTGGGCATCTGAGACCATGGTGGTCACAGGCCCTGAGATGGTTCCTCCTGCTGCATGCTCCAGGAGGAGCTCCAGGAGGATGGAGTGAAACCAGAGAGTGGGCTCAGTAGGAGGCATATAGGCTGCTCCTGTCCCTGGGAGATCTTTCTTTCTTGCTGACCCTGGAGGTTGCAGGATAGGGTACCACTGCTGAGTGTCCTGGGGCAGCCCATCACTTGGAGCTACCAGTCACTCTGGCAGTCAGCTGGAGAGCATGCAGAGACGGGTCAGCTGTTTCGGTGCTGATGCAGAGTGACTCAGAACCTCTGTCCACAGCTCCCCAGTGGGATGCTGAGCAGAGGTGACAGGCAAAAGTGAAATATCTGCTTCAGACTCTTGCTCTTCGCAAGCACAGCAAGTCCCCAGCCAAGAACTCACCCCTTGGAAGAGATGTACCCAAGGGAGAGGTGCCCAGAGCTGGGATCTCTCATTTGGGAGCAGGAGGCTGTTTGGGACTGAATTTACTGAATTTGCTGAGTTTACAGTGAGGGTGGTGAGACACTGTCACAGGTTGCCTAGAGGAGCTGTGGATGCCCCATCCCTGGCAGTGTTCAGGGCCAGGTTGGACAGGGCTTTGAGCAAGCTGGTCTAGTGGAAGGTGTCCCTGCCCATGGCAGAGGGTTGGAACTAGATGATCTTTAAGGTCCCTTCCAACCTAAATCATTCTATGATTCTATGATTCTATGAATCCTGCCCTTCGGTAGCTTGAGCAGAGAAGAAAGAATCAGTTTCCTTTTGAGTATGGATAATCAGTAGTGCTAAGGTTGGGACTCATCTCTTTGATCAACCAAAAAAGCCTGAACACCATGTTTCTGGACTTAATTCAGGGGTTGCTGACTGCAGTTCAGCAAACCATGCTATTAGGAAAGGCAGAGATGATAATCGTTTCTTCTGCCCTGAACTTCTGCAAATCACCCTGGTGGAGGAGGATCTTTCATCTCAACTACCCTAGATAATCTCCTGATGTTTCTTATCCGAAAGGTGATAGATCCCCAAAGCACCCATGTGTAAGAGCACATCAGTCTTTGGGAAGGACTCAAGTATCTCTGAAGACGATGCAAATCTTTTCCTTGACTTCATCAGGCTTTGGATCAGGGTCGGACTCATCCTGATCTCCACATGTCAAGGTGAAGTACCACTCTGATTAAGACAGCCAGGCAGGGACCCAGCTGCTGAGGCGATCGCAGGAAGTTTTAGGGGGGGAAGGGCTGGTGTCATTGTTCCCTCTAAGAGCTTTAATGCCCAACATGTAGAAATTTAATAATTAAGGAGGTGCTTTCACATGTGGGTTTTTTTTTTAGTAGTCTAACAGCATGAAATAAGCCATTCAATAATTAATTGATGAAGTCAAACCGCACATGCCAGCACCAGAGCTGAGGGTGTGGGCTCAGCCTTTGCAGACAAATGAAGTGAGAAGTAATTGCTTGATGAAGAAAAGGAAGATATTAACATCAGATTTGTCAGGTCTCTCATAGGAATTCATCATAGTGGGTCTGGGACTTCAAATGGGATTTGTGCTGCTAATTCATCACTAATTAACACTCTAAATTGGTCCAGGTGTGGGGGGAGGGAGGGAGCTAGGGCTATTCTAGACTTCAATGAGAGCAAGAGGATGGAGATAGAGAGAAATCTTTATTTGTAGGGGATGATTCAGAGGACTTAAAGAGGAGACAAAAATGGATTGCTCCAGCTGGACAACATCTGCACATGTGTGTCATTGGGAAGTATCTGGCAACATTGGCATCCACACGGATGATCCCAGTATGTGTGGACTGGGACTTGATTCTAATGAAAGGGATCCCAGCTCTACTTCTGGCTGTCTCCAGTCTTCTTCCTTATCATTCTTGGGCTGTTTCTGCTATTGTGGGTGTTACGACTGCTCTGCCTGGGCATGATTAGCAATTCAGCCTGACTGGTCCTGTGCTGTCCAAGCTTCACTCCACATACAGTAAAAAGAACTAGGTGCCACAGTGAGGGTGAGCACCACTCACATGCAAGCTGGATGTGGCTCTGGAGTGCTGCTCTAATACATTAAATAACAAACCTCCCAGCTGCCATCTAAAAACAGTAGCTCTATGTGTAGTAGGAGGTGCCACCTTGAAGTTGTCGCAGTAGTTTAAGTCTGTTATCTGTCTCTGTATGTATGTTACATGACTTAGGTCTCTCCTAATTACTTGTTACCGTGTGGGACATCTCCACTTGGAGAGACAGTGAGGGCTCAGTCTGTGTGCTGTAACCTGGCAGTTAAGTTTACTAACTAAACTTGAGCTGTGCTCCATATACTCTGATTCCCTGCCTGTGAGAGGAGTGTCACCTTTTCCATGATTTTTTTCTTCTTTTTTAAAATTTTTTTTATTTTTCATTATGAGAAGGCTCAAAAACCTATTTCAGCATGATAAGAACACTAAAACCTTGAAAAATGCTCCTGAGAGGGCAACTTATTCCTTCCCAGCTCCAAGTTTATTCCCAGGGCAACAGATTAGTAGTGTTTTGAGCTGGAAAGGATCACTACTTTAATCAATAGATTAAAAAAGATCACGGCCATTAGTGCCAGACTTTGATTTTTACACTGCCTCGACATTTTATGTGGCTGCCTCCCCATGTGTGGCATTTTAGAGCACTCAGGATACTTCTCTGTTACCCCAATACAATTTACGCTCTAATCTTATACTATTCATCTCCCCCTTTGTTATCCCTTATCTCGTCAGATATTGCTTGATCTGTGTCCTGCTGCGTTTCCATCACTCGTGGGATGTACCATGTGGAAAGCAGTTCCCTGAGAGGCTGGTGGTGTTTGTGTAACAACTTCAAGGCAAAGCAAGGGCAGTCTCTGTGCTATGTGCTCTTTACTCCAGGACCAGCAACTCCCAATATTGGCTTGGGGCTGACCAGGGAGGGATGATTTGTCTTCCCAGGATTCAGCGTAGAGTTCTGAGCTAACTGAGCCTCTCCACCTTGAAGGTGATGGTGTGGACAGAGCACTGGCCAGGTTTGGAGCACCTGAACTGGCTGCCAGTCTTCTTGGGTGGGACTGCTGGAAATCATAGGATCCTAGAATGGTTTGGGTTGGAAGGGACCTTTAAAGATCATCCAGTTCCAACCCCCCTGTCACGGGCAGGGATACCTTCCACTAGACCAGGTTGCTCAAAACCCTGTTAACCTGGCCTGGAACACTGCTGGGGAAATGAGGTCATTTCTGGTGAAGAAAAAGGTATTTCTCTACTTTCCCCACCTTATATGAGCTGAGTTACTTCTCTGTCCCCACCCAGCTTATTTTTGATCTTTGGCTCACCCGATGGTGATAACCGAAGCACTCTTACGAAGGACAAAGTTGAAGACTTCAGGTGAGACACACTGCTGTCAGCTGCTGCTCAGAGGCAGGGCACGCTGCAGAAAGGGCAGTGGCAAGAAGTACCTCTGTGTGTCTTGTTTGTGAATAGAAAAGAAATGGATAGAAGGAGCAAACTTGTTTTCTCAGAAAGTCAGCTCCAAAGGT
The DNA here is from genome assembly GCF_000696875.1 of Nestor notabilis. Taxonomy (NCBI): domain Eukaryota; kingdom Metazoa; phylum Chordata; class Aves; order Psittaciformes; family Psittacidae; genus Nestor; species Nestor notabilis. The sequence goes on from NW_009928606.1 coordinate 48,991, forward strand.
CCCCTGAACTTCTGTAATCTTTTTCCTGCCTCATCGTGACTAGCTATGTGTGTGGATGGATGGGGATGCTGCAGCAGGACAGTCTACAGACAGAAGTAAAGGCACTGACAAATTGTAGCACTTCTTTGGATAGTTCATTCCAGAGACCTTGCCGCAGCTTCTAGGAAGGGAGTTACCTTTGAGGGAATGCAGTGGGATTTTAAAGTCTCAGGAGGTAAAACCTTTCATAAAAATGCAATTGGCTTCCAGCCAGGACCCCTCTAAAGAGCATCTCGTTATGCTTCAGGCTTTGGGTTATCTGTGGATTGTATGCACAAACATACCCCTTCCTTATGTCTTATGCACTGAAAAGGAAAATTTAGGTGGCAGCTGTTTTTATGACTTCTGGATAAAAAATCCAGAGAGAGAGAAAAACACAAGGAAACTTCATTGGAGAAAGCCACAAGTCCATTCTTTGGCTTCCTGGTGCAAGTCTCTGGATGAGGTTTCTCTGGTTTTGCTGCAGATGATGGACAATTTCTGTCCCAGCCTTAAATTAATTTCCATTTAGGATCTCTACTGTTTTATGTTTCTAGATGGGAAAATGAAAAATACCCAAATAAGGTCTTCAGCTCATATTTCTGTCTCTGGAGAATCAGTCTTTGTGAGGTCCCCTTGGGCATTTCTGATGTAGCAGAAAGCCTTCAGATAACTATTTTCTGCTGATCAACAAAATTTCTTCCACTTAGATTTTCTCCTTGGGTTTCAGGGTGACCTGGGAGTCTTAACAGGGTTTGGGCATCAAATGGAAGTCCAGAGCAACTATGTCATCTGATAAGTAACTTCTCATAAATCTTCTGCTTTAGCTAGCACATGATTTCTGCATTGGCTTGTGTTTGCTCTTGTAGTGATGTAAGTGATACCCCATTTCCCATGCATGAATAGTCAGACATTGACTTGAGGAGAGTCCCAGCACAGCAAACACTGCACCTTTTCTGACAATCCTCAGAACTCCATGAGGTCAGCAACTCACTTGTAGCTTGATAAGGGCACCGAAGCCCTTCTTCTAGAAAGCACCAGGAGATCCTGGATGGTTATCAACCATCAGTGCTATAACTCCACAATGGTGCAAGAGATGGTTCTCTCTAAAGCTGCTCTGGGATGCACAAGTCAGTACTGATCCAGAGGGGGACCTCACGGCAGGCTAGGAATTCCTGTTACTGATTCCTCAAGGGTACCTCTTGTGGCTGCTGTGTTTCCTGTCCCAGAGCCAACCGAGGACTCGGGTGAAGGATGTAAGCATTGCTTCAGTACGTACACATAATCCAGGGGATAGTGCAAGCTTCCTTTTCAGTGATAACAGCAGGGAGATGCAGCTGTGGAGAAAAATCCAACATTTCCAACTACTTCCATAGTGGGATATTTAAGACAGTAGAGCCAGATGATTGTCTCTGCTCTATAAAACTCCTTGGGAGTTGTGTTTTGCTGCAGCAATGAAGGTGGGTGCAATCTGGAAAGAAATGCCTGGATAAAATGGCTTTGCTTTTGGTGTGTGCTGGCATGTGGATATTCCTGTCCCTCTGGGTGGGACTTCTGCTGCTTGCCATATGCTGTGTCCTGCAGCATTTGAGCAAGATGCAGGAGAGCTCTGCAAGGTGAGGATTAGACTGGGCATTAGGAAGCGTTTCTTTACCAAGAGGGTGGTCAGACACTGAAAGAGGCTTCCTAGGGAGGTGGTTAATGCTACAAGCCTGTCACTGCTTAAGAAACTTTTGGACAATGCCCTTAAAAACTTGCTATAACTTTTGCTCAGTCCTGAATTGGTCAGGCAGTTGGACTAGATGATCATTGCAGATCCCTTCCAACTAAAAATAGTCTATTCTATTCTAGAAAGGGTGAAGGTCTCTGGTGCCTGGAAGGCACAAGGTTTCCAGTGAATGCTCGAATCAAACAGGACTCAGCTAGACTGGGGCCCACTGAACTAGAAGGGACTCCAGATAAGGAGGTGAGACTCTGCTGCATGACAGGGATGCTATTCCCCTGTCTGACACCCCAGAAATGCTTCCCTGATCTCAGACAAGAGCTCCAAAACATATCTGAAAGTGCTGAAAGTCCTGAACCTTGCCCATTTTAAATAGCACGAATCAGATTTCCACTTTCCTAGCAAAATGGAGGCTAGAGAGTACAGGTTTTATTATTGCTTCACTGTGCCAACAACTCTGCATTAAGCCTATTACATTTACATTCCTGCTTTCTGACAAGGAAGTGGGTAACACTGCGGTGTACCTGGTAAATGCATCTGCAGCATTAGTTTAGGCTTGTGGCTCCCTGCAAAGACCCAGTGAACTGCAAGCAAAAGCAATACATTGGAGTATTGCAAGAAAAAGCAATACATTAGCTTAGTACAAGTGATAATGTTTCCCTGCAATAGCCAGCTCAAGCGGCTCTAATAGCTTTCTACTGACTTTCTGCTGAATGAATGACTCTTAGCTCGAACAACTGAGATGTATCTCTGGGTAAGGAGGTTCTCTCATACCAGAGGCTGCTGTGAGCTCTGTGAGGAACACTTCCAAAATCTGCAGTCAAAATGACCCTGAAATATCCACTTTGGTGACATTGAAAAGAAGCCTTACAGCTTCATAAATCAAACTGTGGTGAGGAAAGGAAGTGGAGGTTGCAAAGCCTGAAACTGGAGGGTTTAGCCAATGGAAGGAGCTTCTTCAGCTGTAACGCTCCGAAGTCAGCTTTATCAAACTTCTAGGAATAAGCGATGGTGTCCTGGCTGTGTCTGATAGCAAGAGGATGGATAGCCTAGTAAAGTCCGGACAGGCAGATCTACAGCTGAGCAAACAGGACTGAATGTGCAATATATATCAGGCAACTCAGTCTCTTTTCCTCCTGGGGGAAAGCAAGCCATCTGCAATGTCACTGAATCCTGTTAGCATTCAAAATAATGGGAGTATATTTACAGAACAGGGAGAAAACCATATTTTTTGTAAGTGACACCAAAAAGATCAACTCAAGAGTCTGATCTGCCATGGCTTGCACCAAGGCTCTGGCATTGCCCCCAGAACATCTCCTGCCATGCTCAGGGCAGTGTGGCATGTGGCACTGGAAGGGAGCCTCTCTCCCCTAGACACTTCTGTCAGCTGCTTAGCTGCTTGCCTGCCATAAGTAACCTTTTCAGGAGTGCTCCCCATTCATCTCCCTGGGGACTGGTGCCTTCTTCTCCCCAGTTTCAGGGATTGGGCAAAGGATGGGGATGCAGCTGGTACCTCACAGAGCCATCAGGAAACATCAGCAAGAGGTGGAGGAACATCCCATGGGTGGCACCACATTGCTGACACTGACGGTCAGAGTCAACAGAACAAGAGCAGCCAGGGACCAGCAGAGAGGTGTCACCCATGCCCCAGGGAGGAAGCTGTGGTGCACCCTGGCTCCTTCCACAGCCGCAGCTGGGGCACAGCATGCAAGGGACCATGGTGTGGGGTAAGGCACAAAGAGCAGGAGCCACCCAAGCCTCCTCAGTCTGTCCCCTCTTAACCCTCAGCAAAGCATGTCCTGGCTAAGAGGAGCCAAGGTGGAGCAGGATAGGGGTGTGATGTGGGGAAAGGGGCACCGCATTCTGTCAGCCAGGTTTGCTGGCAGTGGTGGCAGGGCTGTAAGTCTCTCCCTTGTAAACACTCATCGGTTCCTTCGTTCAGGCAGATTTTAAAGGAAATCCAATGTGCGTTTACAAGCTCCCAGCCCATTAACGAACAGGTTCACAAAGCAGTGAAAAAAGGCTAATCAATATGCTGAGTGCAGGGGAGGGGGAGCCTGAAAGCATTCTCTAATCAGGGGGATGCTGCTGGCCTTATAAATAAGGAGGGTCTTTGAGATGGGGAGTGGGCCCAGGGAGCAATTCAGCACCTTTCATCTCCAGTTGCCCCTAAACACTTCTCTCCAGTAATGAGTTTGCTGCTCCCCTTCCTCCCCAGCGGAGCCAGGCGAGGAGGAGGAGGCAGGTGGAGCTGCTGCTAATGGTGACTTGCCACAGGGATCAATAGATGGGAAGCAAATTAACTGGGCTCCCGTGGGAAGGGATTTGTTGCTATGTGGGGTGTTGAGGAGTGACACCAGATCGGATGGCTGTGCCGCATCACAAATACCAGCCTGTAATGAATCCCCGAGGGAGCGGGAGGAAGGGTACCCTCCTGCCTGCCTAGGATGCTGCCTTCCCTCACCTCATACTCCCATCAGCATGCACACCGCTTTGATTTCCCCCCCAACAAGTTCTCTCGCTGCCTCTCTCCCTCTGTAAGGTGCTGGTCCCTCCAACAAAACTTCTCCTGTAGATGCCCCTGGGCAGGGGGAAGGGTCCTCAGAGTGCGAACCCCCCATGCTTAGGTCCCCTGACAGAGGGCGTCCTGGGGGGGCTTTGCCATTTGAACCCCTTCCTAAGAGGCTTGCAACCGTCCTGCCTGAGAAATGTGATATGTGCTTGAATAAAATAGGCCTGTCCTGTTTTCTTAGCCTCATGGCCATCATGGCACTGTACTATAAGGTGGGGAGACAGCTGAGGGAGGGTTCAGCCTCCACCTTCCTCTCCCAGGCCTAGGGGAGAAGGGACTGCTTCTCCAGGCAATGAAGCCGGCAAAGCACCTCCTTTTCCTGCCAATCAGCCGGCACAGGAGTCTGGAGGGGGAGATTGCTCCCAGACAGTTGCTCCACAGAGTAACCTCATGGACAAGGCTGTGGTTACAGAGCAAGCATCATCAGAAACAGCTGCAGCCTGTCTGAGCTGTTCCTTGACCCTGAGCTGCTCCAACTGCAAAATTAGGGTAACAGCCCTAATTGTAGGGGGGTTCTCCTGCCTTCACTCCTCACCTGCACATGGAGATGCTGGTGTTGCAGGTGTTAGCGCTGGGGTTCTGCACCTTGCCTGGAGCCAGCAGAGCAGGCAGGAGGAGTGTAAGAAGCGATCACCTGCTGCACCAAGCCTGGCTGGGAAAGGGCAGGAGCTGCAAGTTGTGGCACATGCTGGAGGTGTTTCAAACAGGAAATCTGCACACAAGTAGTGATTTTAACAACTGGAACAGATTCAATTACCTTCATCGTCATATTAGGCAACCCTGGCAGGAGGGTGGGTGGATAGGAAGGACAACAGCAGGGGAAAACAGTGGGCTGAGAAAAGCAAGTCTTGAGCACATACAGACAGCAGGATGACCCTGACAGAGTGTGAGTCATGTCTGCAGAGCAGATCCATATTTAGTACCTCTCCTTCACTGCAGACTTTGGGGCGCAGCATAGCACGGCATCAGTTGGCTGCTGTGATAGCCAGGGACTGCCTCTCCCAGGGCACTCAGCCAAGAGGAGGAAGCCTCAGACTCCTGGGAGCCAGCATGGCCTCTTTGCAAGGTGGACCTTGTGTTTGGACAATGCCGAGTATTCCTCCTGGAGCTGACTGAGGAGACCCTTGTGGTCCTGGAGCTGTCCCAAAGCAGAAGTCATGAGAGGGGCGTGATCCCAGTGAGTGTTGTAGGGGACACCCGAGTTCCCTTGGGAGGCTGGGGAGTGGGATGGCATGTCTGTGCTGGAGGTGCATCCCTGAGCACACACAGAGGTGGGCATCCCATGCCTCTTGCTCTTGTCACAGGCGGAGGAGGATGTGGGACAGAGGCCACCAGCCTCTTCTGATGCAGGCAGCCTGGACAGCCTTCTGGCAGCAAGTGATGTGAAGGAGCAGGGGTGATCTCCTGGACACGTTGCCTGTGCTGCTGTGGTGGGGAAAGTTCCCCCTGCGCTGGGAAGGGCGGCCTCTCCTCTGCCTAAGAGCTCATGCCCTGGGGGGCTCATTTGGTGCAGCTCCAGTAGCGAGTTCAAATCACATTTAATTTTGCCCCCACACACAAAAGAGCGGAATCCTGTTGTTTCTGCTACTAGCTGCTTGACTGGCTGCCCAAACAAACAGGCAAAATAAAGAAAGCCTTGGCATCTCTGCTAAGCTGTGGCCAGGGCTTGGTGGAGCAAATGAACCTGCAGACAGAGAACAGAAAAGGTTTTGCTCTTCCTTGGTCATCTTCCCTCCAAACACTGCTGGCACCCAAAGGAGTGGGGGCCCCTCAGCACCCTTCTTGCTGGGGGGACAGGAACAGGACCAGCTTTATGGTTGAGGTGTAAGGGAATCTTCATTTGGGAGACCAGAGAACCGAGTGATCAGCATCTTGCTTGCAGGAATGAGAACAGCATCCCTTTGGGAGGCAGCCTATGTCCAGCTGCTGGGACTGTACCTTGTTCGCCTGCACCCTTCTCTGCTTCCCTCTCTGCTCATGCTCAAAGTCCCTGGTGTCTGTGGGCACGCTTAGGGAGGTGTGCTCAAGACCATGCTGTTAACATCTTGAAAATGATCCTTCCATCCTTCCTTCTGTCTCTCCTTCACTGCCTTCTGCACCCTGCTTTCTCATCCCTCCATCTCACCTTCTCATCTTGTTGCTGATCTCTACTTACCTTCCACAGCCTCCCTCCCGTCTTTCCCATTTTATCTCATCCTCCCTCTGCAACAGAGCTGTGCCTTTCAAGCAGCCTCTTGACAGGACCTGCCGCAGGAGCCATTAGTTGAAAGCCAAGTGGAGGCCTGTGATGCTGAAAACAAAAGGCATGGTGGTGGAGAGCAGGGAAGGAAGAGCCGGCCTGTATCGTACAGCTCTTCTCTGCTGCCAGGTTCAGTGACCCTCTCGCTGTGCGTCAGTCAGCCATGCAGTCATCACTCATTAGTGAAATGAGTTCAAGCAGTCCCATTTGCATTCCCTAACGAAGAGCAGGGCCCCAGCCACATTGCCCCCCGCCTCCCTTCAACACCAATCTGGGAAGCATGAGCATCTTCTGAGGTTTCTGCTCCTCAGGGAGCTGGGAGCGAGGAGCGGGGGGTGGTGGGTTGGGGGTGGAGGTGTTTGTGTGTGATCAGGAGGAGAAGGGAACTAAGAGACATCTAAAGGTGACAGCAGAGGTTAGAGAGCTCCTGGCTTTTCCAGGATATTAGGAAACAAGTGAGAATGAGTGTATTGTCAACATTGCCTTGTTGACATAGCAGGGGCTGAGTGTGAGGCTACCTCATCTCTTGGTCACTGTTACAAGTGAAGAAAAAAGGTCTGCGTGCAAAAACAGAAAATAAGGTTGGATTAGACTTCCTGCCTCTCTGTGCCAAAGCCCTTTGAGGCTGAAGTGATGCCTGGATTTGTAGACAGCTTCTGCTAGGATGGTTTGGCAAGATCTCCTGTGCATTATCACTCTCTTACAGCAGCAGTGAAGCTGGCTCCTTCCCCGGTACCACCCAAGCAGTTTCCCTGCACAAAGCTCTGCCCTACCAAAGAGCCAGTGTGTGCTCGTAGGTCTGCTTGCTGTTCCTGTGGCATCCGTGACCACAGAGTGCCTTTGCTTGGGCAGAGGGAGGGTGCCTGCAGGATGGCTGGAGTTCTGTGTTTTCTTGCAGCCAGGAAAACACTGTGATGATATAAATCCATATAAGCAAGTGCTCAGGATTAAAAAAGGCAGCCTCCTGTCACTATTCACCTGTTAAGTGCTCTGAGATCTTTGATTATAACATTTGATATAAATGCAAAATAATTATTATTTGAAAAAATAATTAATTTCCTTCCATTATAGTCACACGCACCAAGGAGTACATTCCCGTTGCCAAGCATTTGTGCCTAATATCTACAGAAGGGCTTGTCTGAATGTGTTTATTCAGTGAAAATAAGTTAAATGCTGGGGAATGAACGGTTCTGCTAATTGAATTTATTCTTGTAAATTTAATGCCATTCTAGCCAAATGTGCCATCAAAAATGTGCATTATTTTGTTCAGCTGTATAGTCATCAACAAAATTCAGAGGACACATCTGAAATCCTAGTGCATGGCTGGGGGAAATGGTCTTTCCAGCAACCCATGGAAATACTGTGTGGAATTTCAATATTTGTATATCCAGAATGACTACTTGTGTTCTTACAGTAGAAGAACAATTGTAACGTGCAATTGTAATACTGGAATGTGCCTGCTGTGAGAGAAAGTACAGTTTCTTAGTTTTTCTTACTCCTCACATACAGATTCCTTTGAGGCTTAGAATCCCTGTGCTTGTTCTCTGCCCAAAGAGGATTTTAAAGTAAAGAGGAAAGTGCCAAGGAAAACCTATAGGTTTTTCTATAACTGTGTTTTATGTACATTACAAGAATTATATCCGGACATAACTCAGCACTAGTCAGGCATATTTTGCTCTAATTCAAGCTGGTTTATAGCTTTTATGGAGAACTGACAGCAATAAATGAGCTGTTTGTGCGGACGCTATTAATTGATTTGGAAGTCCTGAGCACAGAGTTTCTTTTTATATCTGAGTGCTAGGAGGGTCTATTATGTTCCTTGAAGCTCTTCATCCATGCCTCATGCCACAGTGGGTCATATATCTGCTGCAAACCCGATGTGATCCTTTTAAGCCTGTTGCATGGCAGTTCAGTGAGATGGCTCAGAGGTAGAGGAAGCTCCTGCTAGCCCAGCTGTAGGAAGGAAAATAAAGCAAAGCAAAGAACATCATTATGCCATTGCCCACGTGCTGTGTGCAGTGTATAGCCCTGGCTTCTCCAGCTCAACTGTGTTTTATATAACACAGCTAAAAAAGGCTCAGAGCAGGGCAGCAGCAGGGATGACCAAAGGTGGGGAGTGATTTGAATGTGAAAAATGATTAATCGGCTAGGACTCCCCCGCCTGGAAGAGACAGGTAAGAAGCTATGAAATTGTGAGTACTATGGAGGAGAACAAGGAATAATTGTTCCATCCCACCATCAGGGAACAGGGGGGTCAGAGGGAAGTGGCAGGTGGCAGTTTCAGAAGAGAGCAGAGGAGATGGCTCTGTGGTGGAGGGTCAGTGGGTGCTGGGCAGTGAGCATCTGGAGCATCCCAAATGTGACTGGACAACTCTATGGAGGAAAAATCCATCATGAAGTAAATTAACCATGGGAATGGCATGTGTGAACCAGGATGTCTCAGAGCCAAAGGCGGCTGGGAGAATAATGCGGGGAAATCCTGTGGCATGCCTGCTTTGCCCTCATCTGCTGCTGGCTGGAGGCAGGCTGTTGAGTGGGACAGGACTCTGATCTTACCTGGTAGGATAGTTATTACACTTTCACATCCATTGCTCGAAAAACACCCCATGGCAGTCAGCTCAGCTATAAGAACACTAAACTTCAGAGAGTTATGTAACTATTAACTGCTTTATCTTCATGCCATTAAGTATCATTAGGTCCCTACTATGGGTTTAGCAAAACCCCGATGAGCCAAGAGGGAGAAATAATTGCAGCCCATATGCCTGAAATCATCCATCCCACTAAGTTCGACTCATGAGCTGTAATCACATCAATTAACCTTTGTTCCATTTAACATTAGGAGTTCCACAGAATTACAGTTTTTGTAATTAACCTCCTAAATAGGGATGCATCCAAACCAAAGAGAGATCCCTATGTCTCCCAGGCCTGTGCAAAGGCAGGGAGAGAAATTAGGGTTATTAAACAAAAAGAAAGAAGGAATAATGTCCACTGAGCTCTGCTGTTGCCTTGCAAGGGGAAGGGTTTCCTGAGCCCTCCGGGCTTGGGAGCCTCCACAGTGGCAGTTCTGTACCAAGGGCCTTGGATCCAATGCCAGAGAAAGGAGGGAGCTGGGATTGGGAATGGCAAAAGGGGGAAGCTCCCAAGGTGTAAGTAAGGGTGAATAAAGGAAGCTCCCTCCCCAGAGAGGTGGTCTGTGGGGTACCTCAGACCCTCTGGGAGCAAGTGCCTACCTGAAGACCCGTGTGCTGCTTGGATGTGGTCTCTGCTGCCCAATAGAGGATCAGATGGCAAAACTGGCCTTGGAAGGCGAGGAAAACACGGAGCAGCTATTTAAAGGTAAAGTGGAGAGGATTCACTGAGCAGCAATGGGAAAGTAATTGAGCTAAACTGAAATGTAATTGGAAAATAATCATGGTGAGCAGCAGTTTAACACATTTTATTGTAATATGAACAGAAGTTGCTTTATGAGTTTGTGTTCAGCCCCATCCTGGGGCTTGTGGTGTGCTGTCTATAATGTAGACAAAAGACTTTTTCTGTGTCTTGGGACTGAAGCCAGAAGCAACTCTGCTCCCTCATGCTCACTGCCATTTCTGCCTCCATAAGCAGTGCCAGGGCAGAGTGGGAGGAGGAACCTGGTTTCTCTGAGGGAGAATGATGGTGGCACCACCCACAGCAGGAGGTGATGGCTGTTGGCCAGAGGGACAATGCTGGGAGACCCCCCTTTGCTTACTCCATGTTAGTCAAGAGTATTTTCTGTCCATGCTTTCTGTGTGCTGTTCTGCTCCAAAGCTGCTTATGCAAAGCGTTCAATAAATACCTCCTGAAACGTGGAGGAGATGAACAAGGTAATGTGAAGAATAATGAAATGTCCCTCAGCCTCCGGGGAAGTATTGACCAGCCATGGAGAGAGCTCATAATGAGGCTCACTTTACCCAGAGAGAACAGTAATAGCCTTCCCTTGTGCAGCCCCCCCTTGCCATCCCTGCAAATTTTGTTTGCTCAAGAAAATGATTTGTGCAGGAAAGGAGCCAGGAAGCGAGTGTGAACTGGAGGAGCCGGTCTGGGGGGAAGGAGAAAGGATAGAGGGAGAGCCAAGGGCTAGATGTGGCTCCCCAAGGGCAGTGACAATGACTGCTGTGTAAAATGCCTCTCTGGATCCTGACAGGATCCCAGGGGCAGGAGACTGGGAGTGAGGGAGCCAGAGCTGAAAGCACGGAGTAGATCCTATGCTCAGTGAGTGCAGCCCTTGTCCCAGTTGTGTTGTCCTCTTGCCTCACCCATGTCTCTGTGTCCAAACCTCTGACCTTTGTGCAGATGATGTGATCTCTGCATCGGTCCCTCTCTGTCCTGACTATTACTGCAGCTCCTGTGCAGTGCCTCTGCTGTGCTGCAGGAGGCTTGCAGGATGCCTCTGGATTCATGCACTCGCATGGTGGGTTCACTGGCCACCCTCCTCTGGCCCCTTTACCCACCACTGTCTGCTGTGGAGCTCCCCTGAGCAGTGGCAGAGCACCCAGCAGAGAGTGTGTTCCTGGGCAAATGGTGAGCCCCAGCAGGAGTGTAACCCAGACACACTGCATGTTCAGTGCAGGGCTGCAGGTCCCACCCGCAGTGGCTCTCGTGTTCTAGTCCATGACCCCGGTTCCCAGCAGACTCTCCCACATCACAGCGTCTCTCATTTCAGCAGTCATGGAGATTTCTAGAGCTGCTCACCTGGTTTTAGCTGTGCTATCTGTTCAAGGCAGCATCCCGTCTACATTAACCTTTATTGGGTTATCCCTTTGCCTTCCACTCCTTATTTCCACTCCTAGCCCCTTTGTTACCTGTGGAGGAACCAGGCCTCTATCACTTTGTTTTGCTGTTCTTCATTTCTCTGCCGTTAACTATCAAAGCTTCCTTTGCCTTTTCCCTCCTTGAGCAACATCCCAGTTGGGACTGGCATCTTATTAGACTGAAATTCCCTTTGCCTTGGTCCAGGTACAAAGTGCCAGAACATCTCAAATTGAGCTGGGACTCTTGTCTCACAGACACTGTCACTGAAATCCAAGGAGCTCCTTTGTGTATATGAGGTGGCCCACATTAACACAGTGCAAAAGGTAGTTCTGCAAACTTCAGAGCTATATCTGAGTCATTAAGCTGGTGCATTTGAGCACCCACATGCTGCATGATTTCTTTGGCAGATGGAGGAGGAGTAAGGGTTTAGTTTTATTATCATTATTATGGTATCATTTATTTCCTCAGTGATGTCCAGAGGAGAGACTCCTTCCATCCTCCATGGCAGGTGGGAGAAGGGTGCAGAGGAAAGCACTGGACAGTGGAGAGCTGAGGTAAGGCAGGAATCTGCTAAGTGTGATTGAAAGATTTGAGTCCTGAGTGTGTGGTGGATCACAGATACATGGTGGTCTTCTTTCCTGCTACACTCTTATATGGTCCAGTATATGGTCAATTCAGACTGGTTTTTTCACAACTTTGTGGTGTCCTCCATGGTCTCACCTTGGGGTGAGGTTATCCTCTCCCTGAGCTGTGGACAGTCCCATGCTGGCACCTTCAGGGGATGCCCAGCTTCCCCATCCAGGCAGTGAACAGGGGTTAGGTTTCAGTATGGCCTGGAGAAAATGCTCTGGAAGCTGTCATCTTAAAGCAAATTGGAAGAGCCCCCCTGCTGTGTTCAATCTGTTGATTAAAGTAGCAGCTGATCTTATTGTCATTCCTAACAGATCAGCACTGAGTTTTCCAAGGCTTCCGCTGAGCCCATTGTTAGCTTAGTCAGTTGCAATGATCTGTGTTTATCCTATGGGTTTTTTTTTTCTTTTTTTTTTTTTCTTTATGGTTTTGATCCTCCTCAGAAAATAACTTCTTCCTCATTTTGTGTTCATTGGGGTTTCATGTGAAGGTACCTCCCAGCCTGGCAAAAAATGTTAGGTCATGAGTTGCTGAGGGATGCTGAAGCAAATAAAACTAAACCAAACTCCACGAAATCCAAAAAAGCCATGCTAGGGTCAAACCAGACCAGATACAAACCAACCCCATCACACCAGCTTCAGCCAGACCAAACCAGAGACCTACCTTGACTTAGGCAGACCAGACTAGATGAATTTGAATTAATATTTGAGCTAAGGGGAATAGAAAGGCCTTTGGGCATGGGAATAAAAAAATTTTCTTTCCTGCTTTCCCTGACTCCAGGAGGAGCCCTGCTCTTTTTCCCTGGGAAGTGAGACTTCTGCTCAGGTGCCGAGCTCCCTAAGGTGAGTTAGCTGCTTGGAGAGCTTGCAACAATGTCACAGCATTTCATGGGGGACCACTTTTCCTTCTGTAGTAAAAGCCAAATGAAGGGAGGAACTCATCCTTACCTATTATTTACTCCCTTAGGAATCTCTGGAAACAATATAGGAAATTGTGCCTGTCAGTATCACAGCACTGACTGTGACTTTTCTGCTATGGTTGATGCCAGATGATAACCTTATTTTCTCCTTCCTGGAGGAGACACACAGCCCTGATCTAAATGAAGGGGTTAGGAAGCTATGTGCCTATGCCATATGATCAGTCAGCAGCACTGATTCATGGCCTTGATGGTCTCCACCCAATAAGGTATCAAACAGCAGTCCTGAAAAGGAACTGTGAGTGTTAAATGGAACAGGTCTTTGGAGACTGAGTATTTACCAGACTGTCATTACCCATTCAAGTCCTTTATGATTTTTTCCCCATAAAACCAAGGAAACAAACAACCAGCAGAAATTATTTTCTGCAGTATCAACAGTTAGGATAAAATCTTTGGGTTTAGACCCTCTCTGCTTCCCTATGCTTCAAGTTGATCTCATTAGATTTTGCAGCTAATTAGCATGCAGCCTGCAGGTTCCACAGCATCAGCTAAATATAAACCATTCTTTTATTTTTTTTCCTTTTGTTTGAGGGCTGTTGACAGAGTGTTTTGTTCACTTGAAAGGTAGAGGATTAGCTATGTGAGGATCATTCCTCATGTCTGTTTCTTGTCATCCCATTAGCCAGGCACACATCCAAGGCAATGCATTGGGCACAGCTTCAGACAGGACAATGTCAAAGCCAGACTCCAGGGATTGAGCTCCTGGGCTCTGACCTGACCACAGTCTAGTGCCGAGGACAGGAGCTCAGCTCTCATCAGTCCTGGATTTTCTTCCCTGCCTCTTGACTGTTATAGAGCAGTCACCTTTCTTCAGTGTGCTTTGTGTTCTTCACATGGTGTTTTGGGAACAATCCTGCTTGGGAAGAAGAGTAGCTAAGGCCTATGAATAGAAGAGTTGCAGGGGGTTGATTCCAGTCATTCCATTTGACCATCTGGTACCTGTAAAATTCTATGAGATTTCCGAAGAAATTAGCCTCTAGCAGCCATGGGGCAATGACACGTCTTCTCCATGTGCTATCAGGCTTCTACTAACAGAGCTGGCCTTTGTATCTGACTTGTCTGCCAGTTTGTAGTGCTTTAGAAGCGATGACATTCCATGCTGGGGAAGGATGAACACAGCCTCTGCTGTTAATTTCTCATCATTTGGTGCCCCCCGTGTCCTTTTTATACCCATTAGGAGGAGAGGGTGACATTAAGGGAGCCACAGACTGCATTTCAAAGCCTAAGGGATCACATCTTGGCTGAACTGTAAGCTGACATTTCACCCACCCTGGGATTTAATGTGGAGCAAAGACCTTCTGAGCATGATACACAACTGTTTTATAGAGCACAAAAGCAGAGCATTCTCTCCAGCTGGGATAATAAAGGGAGGGATTTTTTTTGTTTCTGCAATGGCCCCTGTTAGAACACGTTCCAAAACCCTCTGTGAGAGGCTTTAAAGAGTGCCTTTAAAATTATTTCAAATGGAGTGAGAGTTGGCAGAGACTAAAGGGAGGAAGAATGTGGGGCATGGAGAACTTCCTGTCTGTGTCCAGCATCACCAGTGATTTCAGCATGGAGAAGAAAGTGAAAAAATGGAAAAGATCCCCCTTCCTAGCACTCATTGTTTTGTAGGAATTTATAAAACCAAGGAGTCTGGATCTGTCAGTTCAAGAGGAAAGACCTTCACCCTGTTGAGCTGATACCTCACCTTGCCTCTGTCACACTTGCTGATGCTTCATCCCAGCAAGCCCAGGAAGCTGGGCAAATCCCAGTCCCCTGCTGCTGACCCAGGGCTGTGCTGCTGTCACGTGAGGACAGCAAGGAATGAGGACAAGCCATCTGCTGAGGGGACAGCATCATCAGCAGGCACAAGACAGGGGTTTCTGTCTCAGCTTGACCAGCAGCCAGGGCTGTTGGATGTCCAGAAATCAGTAGGTCAGTGCTCAAAGCATAAATACTGCTAGGACCAGGGCTGATGTGTTAGAGGCTTTCTGTGGAACGTGCTGAAAGAGAAAGCAGGTGCTTTCTGATAAAGGTTTGTTTTCCAAGTCAGATTAAAGGGTTACTATAAGGAGTAAAGGATGAAATATGAAGATAGGGATGAGCATGGGAATCTTCATGGTAAAGTCTCTCCTACCTGTTGAAGTCTTCTTCAGGGAAAAGAAATAAAAATTAGTCTGGAACTGAAGCACAAAAGAACTGGAGCCTGCTTCGGCCTTGGGAGAGGGAGGAAAGGAACAGTGTTTGGGGGTCTCTAGGCTCTGCCAGTGAAGCCTTCTAGTGCAGAACAGGCCTTATACTGCATCTCTGACAAAAAAGAGAAGCTAGAAATCCTGTGGCTTGACCACTAGCCTGATTTGGCTATCTTTTCATTAAACCCAGTCTCATTGTTACAGTAGAGGCACTAGTTTCAAAACTTTGGTTCCTCTGTGCCTGCTTCAGAGTTTATCCATAAGTTAACTGTGCAAACTGGAGTTTTCAAAGCTAGAAATATGCCTTGGGCTGTTTTAATGTTTCATCTAAAGTGGGTCATTCATTTCCGAGGAGAAGATTAGGGAAAAAACAAACACCATTGCTTTGACCCCACTGAACAGAATTCTGACAGATGGGTGGTTGGAAAGTGCAAGCTTATACGTTGGAGGTGGGAATCGATGTTTGTAAAATACCACTCAGCCTCACTAGAGCCATACCAGTGAAAAGCCATGGATCTTGGAAAACTGCCTGGCCCATGTGTTTTCTGTAGAGACCGGTTGCGACTGTGCTGCTCTGTCTTCTGAAGCTCTTGTGTATGCTGAGCTTGCTCTACCTTCCTGTGGCTCCTGAGGTTCAGTTTGACAGCACTTCCAACAAAGAATCACAGAATCATAGGATAGTTTGGGTTGGAAGGAACCTTCCAGGGTCATCTAGTCCAACCCACTTGCAATGAGCAGAGATATCTTCAACTAGATTAGGTTGCCCAGAACCACATCCAGCCTTGGCCTTCAATGTCTTCAGGGGTGGTGCATCCACCACCTCTGGGCAACCTGTGCCAGTGTTTTACCACCCTCTCTGTAAAAAATTTCTTCCTCACGTCCAGCCTGAATCTCCCCTCTTTTAGTTTAAAACCATCACCCCTCATCCTGTTGCAACAGGCCCTGCTAAAAAGTCTCTCCCCATCTTTCTTACAAGGCCCCTTTTAAGTAACAAAAGGCTGCAATAAGGTCTCCCCTGAGCCTTCTCTTCTCCAGGCTGAACAATCCCAACTCTCATCCTTTCCTTACAGGAGAACATCTACATGAGTTTTGCTTTGTTGTGGCTGTTACACTGCTGTTTTCAGTCCACAAAGCATCCTCCAGCATTGCCTCTAAAAGATGTCTCCCCACCTCTCTGTGCTCAGGAGGATTCTCTCCTGGGAGTGCAGGTGGGTGAGGTAAGGCAGGAGGCAGCTCCATCTCCAAGAGCTGCTGCATACATGGGGAAGGACTAAATCAGAGAAATGCAAAGAGCAGAAGGATGATCTCATGCTGCCCACCACAAGGGACTGGTTTAATTCCTTCCTGTGCCTGAGCTCCTCGCTGTCAGGGAAAGGTTGCATAAGGGGAGATGTTCATTTGGAGCAACTTGTTCCTCCTTTTCTGAGTAATAAGCCTGACTTGTGCTGTCCATTATAACCAGATGGATTCCTGCTTCAAACACATAAAATCCCATATAAACTCCAAAAAAATCATACTTTAAGATCTTTGCAAATCTAGCATCCCAAATTAATGATATTTTTGAATGAATTTGGCTTTGTTTCCATCCCTCAGTTCATCAGGTATGAAGATAATAAAACCCCTGAGTCAACAGAGAAAGTGCAGATGAATAATTCATTAATACCTGTGGCACTCAAACGCTATCATGAGCAGAACTTAGAAAAGGCTTTGGGGAAGGGCTTTTTCCCTGCTGAAGGCTGAGGGTGAACCAGAGCCTGAAAGGCTGAGACAAAACTGGGGAAATTGGGATAAATGGAGTCAGTGTGAGCAGAGGGAAAAGACTACCTGTCGTTATGGTCCCGCGGTTTGGAAACCTTCTCCCTGATCCCTCTGAGGAGAGATGGCATGGCAGTACTTGTCTTGGGGTGCTTGATAGGACTGGAAGGATTCTGAGGAACACCCATGCCCTGGTATCCAGGAATGGACCAGGTGGGTCATCTCCATCACAGCATCCCATCCTGTAATTCCCTCCTAGACAGGAGCACAGGTTGAAGGGAAGATACAAAGGGCCCTCCTGGAGGGAATGTGGTATTAGAAAAGGGAAATCCACTGAGCCCTGGCTCCACTCTGTGTGCCAAGCTGTGAGGCAGGAGTGTATCGGCTAACTCACCCATCGCCATGCTGCTGGCCTTCATCGCTCCCGCTCCTTGTCTGCCACACACTCAGGCGTTAGACTAAGAACAGTTTGTGTTATCCACCCAAATGCAACTAGCCTGCGAGGGAAGGAAGAGCAGGTATTAAATATTAAGTAGCATATAACCATTAAGCACTTTTGAGACATTTCATTTTGGGTGTAAAAACGTAGTGAACTGCTAATCAGCGGGTTATCTGCCAAATGGTAGTTCACATCGACAGAGTGGATCATACATTTGTGCACACAGTTCAGGGCAAAGTCATCCCCAGAGCTCTGCTCCTCAGATGGGCACCCTCTCTCTGTTTCCGATCCCCACAGAGACAGTTTCTCAACCCTCAGTACTCTGCCTTTTCCCTTAATGGCTGAGATGGTAAGTTACTGAATGGTTTCATTTCAAATATTGGCACTGTAAAAGGGTAGGAGTTTTCTGAGATGTGGCTCACATATGCAAAAAAGAACAGGGTGGTTTGATTACAATGGGGTGTCTCCCCAGCTGCTGGGCAATTCAAAGCATCTGGCATGCTTCTTCATAGGCCACATCAGTGGTAATATGGGCTCACTCTATCCCACAGAAATCCATTACTCATCAAAAAGTAATCAAAGTGATGGGAATAATCTGTCTGGAGTATTGATGGAGGCAATACACATCCTCAGGTGACCCAAGTGTCTGAACCCAGGTGACTGACTTCTTCCATGATATATCACCAGAAACACCAGAACATGGATCCACAAGTGTCTATTGTCTGTGTTAGCTCTTGGTGGACAGCCTAGGTCAGGTCAAGCAGTGAGCTACTACTTTGCGCCAACTGAGAAGTTATTTGCTTGGGAGAGGAGCATGCTTTGCAATAAGCTGAGCAGTTTAATATTTGATCAAGAAAGTGCCACAGCAATGGGGTTTTCCACTGGGAGGCTCCAATTTATTGAAACCCAGAGTGTGCGTAACAACAAGACCTGACTTCAGTGAATGGGATAAAAAACATATGTGCAAGAGTATGCATTTGTAGGGAAAAAAGTTCCCAGATCGTCAAAACCATTGTGAAATATTTGGGGCTTTCTGTTTGCAGCAGTTTTCCATCTTGAAATGTTGGTTAATTCATGCATAGAAGAAGGAAAATAAAAAAATAGAAGCCACTAAAACTCTAAAGGTTGTCTTTAGCATAGAGGCTGCCTGAATAAAGGTCTGTAGCCTTGGAGCTGTTGGAGAGTCATGCTCTCTGCACAAGAGCCAGGCGGTCTGGCAAGGCAGTGATATCTCCCATCTCCTCCAAGGAGTGCCAAGTGCCAGGGCAGGCTTTCAGCCCTGGAGCAGCAGCCAGCTGCTGGCCAAGGGCTTCTCCTGGGCATCCTCTTTCCATAGGGCCATTTGGCAGGCAAAGGACACGTTGCCACTGGGCAAAGAGAAAGATGCTGCGGCTTCCTTCCCTGCTGCTTTCCCCTCCCGAGTCACAACTGCATCCATCCCTCTTCTCTCAGGCTGAGAGGAGAAGAGAGCAGAAGACATGCCAGCAGGGAGGGTCGGGCAATAGCAGCCTGTTTGTAACCCTCGATAAATGCCACGGTGCAGCCAGCGTGAAATGAAGAATATCGCTTCTGGTAAATATTTATTTTATATCAGAAATTAGCATACCAAATGTAATTAAAAACAACTTTATGTGCACATCCCTCCCCCCAAGTCTGTCAAGTGACATCTTAGAATAACTAGTCATAAAGAATGTGGCCTAATTAGCAAGCATCCCAGCCTACTGTTGCTGTTTGATAATTACCCTACAACAAGCTTCTGAAATTAGGATTTCATTCCCCCCCCTCTGCCCTTCTCCAGCCAAAGCCAGCACTGGCTGGTTTTCATTCTCCCCACTCTTATTTTACCTTTTTGCTGGTGAATACTTGAGCTCCTGTGTGCCAGAGCCAGCCTCAGAATCCCTCACTTTGCTGAGCTGGGGATTGGTGAGTGACACCTGTCAGCACAGGCACCTCCATCACTGGTTTTTGAGAAGCAGGTGCTGGGGTGCCACTTGTGCTCCTCAACTCCTCATCCAAGAGCCTGGGTGCTTGGCTAGTGTGAGAAGAGTGAGGGGACAGGAGAGCTGGGGTATGGGGAGATGAGAGAGAGGCATAGGGAGGAGCAATTAGAAGGGTCTTAAGACAAACAGGAGAGCAGTTAATCCTGATCTGGTGTGCAGCTGTTTAATTGCTCATCCCTGGGCTGCTGGGGAGTGTCAGCATGCAGTAAGCCTGCTGCCTCTGTACACCAGGGTGTGCATGAAATAAAACCTAGTTTTAAAGAGGGCTTACAAGTCATAAATCCATCAGAAATGACCTATCAGTGTCAGGAAAAAAACAGAAGAACCAGCTGGCACCTTGTGAAAGCCTTTCTCCTCTTGTTGCTAGAGCAAAACCAAGGCTGCCTTCCCCTGCCCAGCACAGGCTCTTACTGAGCCAGGGGAGAGGGGCTGCTGGGACCCTGAGGTTTGAGGACATGAGTGGCTCGTTTTCTCTTCCTGAGAATTAGGACTATACCCCAGTGATCTCTGCTGCTCTCTGTCATGCCAGCCCCTTCCTTGCAGATCCATCCCCCAAAGAAGCATCCATGGGCTCCCAGGGGCAGGGCAGGTGGACGATGTTCCCTGGGACAGGTCCTCAGGAGACCTAGCAGGGCCTCACTGCTGCCTCAGACATCTCCAGTCTGCCTGTCTCTGTCCAAATGAGACCCTTGTTCCCCTTCTCCCTAGCGGAGAGGACGAGGTGCTTTTAGGATCCGATTTGTCTGATTTAGTTTAAGACTTTGGCTTTAGTATGAGACAAACTACGTCATGGAAGAGTCTGTTTTCTTCACTGATGAAGCAAAGACCCTGGGGTGACTTGCTCAGATAAAAAAAACAGTGAAATGATTCCTATCCTGAGATCTTGTTCTCCCACAAATAGAGGCTAACCAAGACAAAGCAGAGGAGAGGGGCAGCTAGTATTAAAGAACAACAGAATTAACTATAGTGGGAAGCATTTCCCAAGAGGTTTTTCCAAAGAAGTTTTTCATCAGCACACAGAGAGGCATTGGCTTTGTCTGGCTTTGTCTGTCTGGGGTGCTTTAGCAAGAGGAGTAAGGGCATGAAGAGCCAAGATTTTGGACAGAGCGGAAGTCAAAAGGGTCACACTGGAGCTGAGTTCACTGGAAATTCAGAAGTGATGCTTAGGCATCCTCAACACCATTGACACAATCGGTGATTTTGGTCTCTTGGTCAGAAAGGGGAGGTGTAAGGGAACCAGGGGATTTGGGAAGTAACCTTGAGCAGGTTGGGGAAGGCCTAGGGGCACCTATTCAAGCCACCCCACATCTCTAAGGGCAGACAGAAAGTTTTGTCCTACTCACCCCTTCTACCCCATGTGAGACCAGAGACCTCAGATCCTAGCATGTGCACTTTGGGACACCGGGAGGGCAGCAAAATGGGAGCTGGGAAGAGAGGCTGGGGTGAACTTGCTGCATCTGCAAATGAGGAGAGGCTCTGAGCAGGTATGCCACAGTAGGGGCTGTGACCCTCCTTGTTGGCTGCCAACGTCAAGTCTTGTTCTGTGTGAAGTTTGAAACTGGGTGTGGTGTCCCCAGAGGCAGTTTCCCAGCCAGACCCTGCGCTGCTTGGGCTACTGTGTGTTTCCAGCCCTGGGGTCAGCTCTGAGGCTGGGCTCTGAGGAGCTGTAGATATTATGAGGAACATGAAAAACACCATGGTGGGGCTTGAGACCTGGCAGGCTTAGAGAACCCTTCCTGAGACACCTCTGTAACCTCTCTCCCTGTGCTGGTGGTGCTTCCTACTCTACTGAGACCTCTGCCTCTTGTTGGAGAGGGCAGAGAAGATCTCCATGCTGACAGTGCAAATGCAGCAGCCCCAGGCACTGGTTTCCTAATTGCTGTGCATGGCTGTGTCCTCTTGGGGATCCAGCAAGGAGGGCTATTGAAGATAAAGAAGGCTGGCATTTCATTTAAGTCATTAGAGAACTCCTCAGGGAGGTGGAGAGGAGACTGAGTGAGCGGGATGGAGGGGGAAAGGGAGGGAGAGGCAGCAGGAGATGAGAGGAGCAAGGAGACAAGGAGGGAGTAAAGGGAGATGTGGGCGAAACACGATGGAAATATGGTGAAAGTATCTGGAAGGAAGAAAAAGAGAAAGGGAAAGGAGACAGAAATGAGTGTGGGTGAAAGAGCTGGAGGGGTGTGATGGAGGAAGGACGCCCCTATGTAAAAGGACAAGAAAAGAGGATCTGGTGTTTACCAAAAGCAGGGAGCAGGAGCACTGCAAGCCCCTTTCCTGGGGTGGGCTGTGCTGGGGCACTGCAGCCGGCTGCTTCTTCCACCTCTCTTCCTTCCCTTTCACCCCCCTCTTTGTACCACCTCCCCAGTTGTTCTCCCCCCAGTTTCCATTCTGCAGCCATCTCCCTCCTCTGGCTTGAGCAGTATCAGGCAGATCTTTAACCTTGAAGATTTTTGTTTTAATTTCTCCCACCCCACCTTTTTTTCCTTTATCTTTTTAAAAGTTGTCTTTCTATTGCTTCTTTTTTCTTTCTTTTCCTTCCTTCTGTCCTTCTTGCCTTATTTCCTTCTCTCTCTCTCAGTCTCTGTTTCTCCCTCCTTTTAGACTCCTAAGCCCTTCTCCATCTCCTGCTTCCCCCTTCCTAATGGAGGGAAGTGGACAGCAACTTGCAGAGCAGAAGAAGGAGCCAATCAGCTGCAGGGTGAGTTCAGCATCACAAGCTCTGCTCTCAGGAACTTCTAATTTGAGATGGTTAGCTTGTTTTCCTTGGAAATATTTTCCAGTTGAAAAAGCAACCCTTTTCTGTACATTTTTTTTTTTTAGGTACCAGATTGTTGTTTCTGTCAAACATTATGTTTTGTACATGGAAGAAAATAACAAATATGTATAACAAATATGTACTGTCTTTTCTTCCCTTTTTTCCACATGGGGAAAAAGAGAGAAAGATCAACAAAAATGACATGCCTGAAAAAGTGAGATATTTTCGTGGATTATTTTGAAGAAAGTGATTTTTTGTTGTGGTTACAGAGCAAAAGCAAAAAAAGAAAAGACGGTTTTGATGAATTCTGCTGGCATTCTAAATAGACAAAGGGAAATATCTGCACTGTAGCTATTCCACTGCTATCTTGCAGCAGGGGAAATTGAGGCACGGACAGCTCAAAGGGAGCTCAAAGGCAAGCTGTGAGTCTATAGGAAAGCGAGGCATAGATCTGGCCTTGCAGGCAGTGCAATACCTGAATGTTTTCCCTACTGGCCATAAATCCCACCCATCTTAGAAGCTCACCAGCTCTGCAAAGCACAGGGGGCAGAGGATGGGGGGATGCTTCCCCTGAGGATGGGGGAACAGGAGAGGGGCTGGATTAATCTTGGCAGCCATGCCTGGTTGCCTTGCGGGCAGTTAGCTCCTTCCAGTCTGAATTGCACCGTGCTTTTTCCCCTCTACACACAGTATGTTTGCACCTTGCCTGCTCCAGCTGCCCAGGGCAGTGGGCACACAGGGTGAGAGCTGTGCACCAAGGATGTTTGTGCAGATGAGGGGGCTGGTGGGAATGGGAAGGAGAAGATTTAGTTCCTGGAGCTCAGGATGTTTTCCAGAGCTTGAAATGCAGACTTTCTCAAAGATGGGATGCATCAAACCTAATTGCTCTCCAGGCTGGCTTGCTCCTTAATTAGAAAGTGTTTTAAAGCCCCATGTCAGCTCCCTGCTGGTAAAAAACTGCCTTGCGGAATGAAATGAGAACCAGCTGCCCCAGTAGCACTGCTTGGGCTGAGGCAGGAGTGCAGGATGCTCAGTCCTCTCCCTGCAGAGAAACCCCACAAGGCTGCAGCACTGTGGGGTTCAAGGATGCCCTTTGCCTCTGGCCATGCCACCTTCCCTGAGCTTGTTTTCAAACAAGGCTGTCCCATGGGGTGTGTGCACTTCCCTGGGAATGGAATCCCCCTTGATATAAATCCCAGTTCGGTGAGGACGTGAGAGGTTGTCATGGGTTCAGTCTTGAAGCTGGGCAACCTGAGAGCAACAAGGGGCAAGCAGGGGAGATGCTCCTGGCTTTCCTGGCATGGAGATGCTACTGCATCAGCCCTCCTGTCTGAGCTGGTCCAAGCTGTAGCACACCTGTGGGAGACAGAGGAAGCAAATAGTCTCCAGTGCAGCCTCCTGCCTCTGAATGTGTCCCCCTCCTCTGCTTTTCCCTGGTCCCCCATTGTCATTTCCCACTTGGCCAGCTCCACAAACATCTTAATTTCATGCCTGCTTGTCAGGGCTGCTTTGTGAAACATCTGAATGACATTAGCACAGTTTAAAAGTGTGACAGACTGAGGAGCAGCAGTCTCTTGTGATTGCCTGTTCCAGATGGTTAAGTGACAAATCTCACTTCTGATATCTTAACTAGAGAGGTGCAGGAGGAAAACATCCCAGGGGAACACCAACCCTCACACCCCCTACTCCAGCTCTGAGCCTTTGCTGGGACCAGGCAGCGGTTAATCCAGACAGAAGGAGACATGCAGCAGATGCCATGTTCTTCAGGGACTCTGGAAAGCTTTTCACCTCCTTCTGACTTGTTGCTCTCTCATCTCAATTACATGCACAGCCATAAACATCTTAAGCAGATGCAGTGCTTGTTCCTGCAAGCGTCTTTTGCCCAGCGAGTCTTTTCACTAGGGTGATACTCTATTATATTACCTTCAAATGATATTTGCAGCCTCATATGCATGCTTCAACACCCAGGCTATGGCAGGATATTCTGGGGAAGAACGTCTTCATTCACACTGGTAGTGAAAAACAAGCACTGATGGGGGAAGGTTTAGAGTCAAAACTTGATGTGTGTGTGTAAGGAACATGTGGTCCAGGCTGGGGAAGTCCCCTGGTAGGGGGAGACACTGCAAGTTGCTTGCATCTCGATTCCCTCGCTAAGTGCAGCTTTGCTTTTCAGTGCAACCCCCCCTGGGTTGTATCTAGTTCCTGGACTGCTCCTGACATTAGTGTAAGAATCTCCTACTACTATTACCTTTGGGAGTGATAGAAATGCATTGTAGGACTAGTGCTGGCAGGTTCGAACTCTGCCGGCAAGTAAATCTAGAAGATTCTGGGCCAGCACATGTGATTGTGTGGATGTGTGTTTATGGATTGCTATTCTACCTCTTGAAATCCAGCTGACTCCAGCTTGGAGCTGGTTGGAAGAACAGGACAGGACAGGACAGGAGGCATTAGGGCAGGAAATGAAATGAAATACTGTAGAACTGGGGAGGAATACTTAATGGTCACCTACAGTTAGAGTTTTGTGCCTCCCCTGCAGTGTAGCAGTGTTACAACAGTTTTAGTAAACAACCTGTATAAAATACTTCCTTCTGTCAATGCAGTTTAATGTAAGTTTCCCATCCTGGCTTGGGATCTGGATCTTGAGATGATGCTGTCCTTTCTCATGCTGTAGCTGCAAATGTATTTTGAATCTGCAGACAAGAGAAAATACAACACACAGGGTAAATATTGAGCAGCTATACTCTTCTGTGCTCCCAGTGCTCTTCCCATTGCTATAGTTACAGCCATGCAGGTGTTTGCTTGGTACATGGCCTCGCCTACCCTAACCCCCTCCATTCCCAGCATTTATTCCCAAGGTGAGGCACTCCAGGGGCAGAGGCTCACAGAGCCTTTGCTGCCAGCTCGCCTGCCTTGCTTGTGCCAGGGGGTTGAGTAGCTTTACTAGTGCTCAAACAGGCTAAATAGTCCATTCTTCCTGCCCTGACACAGCCTTCCTGCACTAAAGCAAGGGCTCCCTGCCTCCTGGAGTGTGAAGCTGAAGCCACTGGCAAATGGTCTGGGAGGTGGGAATGAAACAAAACAGCTTATCAGAAAATAAAACCAGAGAGTCTGGGGATAGGAAGTAAATCTGGCTTTTACTGATCTTACATAAAATAGCAGCAACCTGGTAGGTAGATAATTGCTTTTGTAAAATGCTTGGTTTTCAATGTAACGGTTGTAATGAAGATTTCCTGGTGATGGTACATGAATAAATCTGAAGTCTGTGCAGGTACTGCTTTCCTCTTGGTGAGATGTTTGCTCTTGGGGACAGGTGACTCACAATTGTAACCAGTGCTCTGGTCTGTGCTTGCGCTCAGCTACTGCAGTCCGGAGGCAAGTCGGACTTGCTCGCTCCTGACAAATGCTCGCAGGAGGAATCCATCAGCATCCTGGTCCCTGCATGCCTTCCCCCTGTTGTGTTGGAGCACATTTGTTACTTCAGAAATATCCTTTGAGCCTCTTTGAAACAGAAATACATGGCGATTACTGTACACTGTTGAAACCGTACCTTCTGCCCTCTGCAGATGGGAGGTAGAAATGGAGTTGATACAGCTCGGATTACTCTGGATGGCTGAAATGATTCCCAGGCTGGTCCTAGAAAAGGGAGTGCAGGGGGAGAAGACCTCTAAAACCAACCCTGCCAGTGGAGAAATGCTTCAAGTTACACCCTTAAAGGAGATGTTCAAGGGCCCAAGGAAGGTGACCTGGCCTGATTTAGTTCCTCTGAGAGGCTCTGGGTATGAGGAATCATCTGCTTCAGCTGATACAAGGTGTTGCCCATCACCTCCAGCCACTGCCTCCCTCCCCAGGGATCCTTGAGGAAAGTGACAGGCAGAGCCCAGGTGGAAG
The DNA here is from genome assembly GCF_000696875.1 of Nestor notabilis. Lineage (NCBI taxonomy): Eukaryota > Metazoa > Chordata > Aves > Psittaciformes > Psittacidae > Nestor > Nestor notabilis. The sequence continues at coordinate 74,933 of NW_009928606.1, forward strand.
TGGCAGGACTAAGGAAGACAGCAGCAGAGTCCGCAGCCAGGAGTAAATTGTGCATTTTCAGCGCTTTTAATCTCCTTATTATGGTAATGGGCTGATAACTGATTGTGTAGTTAAAATGGAATTTGGCACCAGGGCTGCAGTTTCTCTGACTTCAGAGAGATGCTGCAGTAAACAACCTGGTAAAGAGCTATAAGAGCTGATGTTCTGCTTCAAACCTGTGCTAATGGGAATCTGGAGAAGTGTGAGAGAATAAAGGGAAGCTGAATTTATGTGGATAGATGCATCAGATAGCCCTGGCTAGATAAAGTATTTCTTGGTCTAGAAAGGGGATGGTAAGAGATGTCACTTTGTGGATGGAGATGAACAGGTGCTGTGCAAATAAAGGACTCTGGGGCACTGGTTTGCAGTGCACAGCATCTGCACAGTCCTGCTGCAGTGGCTGTGCGTGCAGCCTCAACAGGCAACTGGCCTAGCTGACAAGGGTGGTCCCATCATCTGCTTACCCCTGCAACAGCGCACCACCTTCTCCTGAGAGGGTTTCTCTCTACTTGGCCCAGCTGACCAGCCAGTGTTTTAATCTCGCTTCAACCTTTTCCTTCTGCTGTTTTATTAATTTCTGGCTGCTGTTTCTGTATTGTCTGCTGTATGGCCTGCTATGAGATCCAGAGTTGCCAAGCATGTTGGCTAGACATTTGCCCTCCGTGGATTTCCCTTGAATTTTCCAAATGTTTGGGAACTTAGCTCTATTGCTTCACCTGATCTGACAGCTTACTTCTATCCTATCCTATCCTATCCTATCCTATCCTATCCTATCCTATCCCATTGCAGATCCCTCTTTCAGTGTAAGGCTTTTCCAGCAAAGCACAGTACTAATGTCCATGACCTGTGGTTTGTTTCTTGCCGGTGGCTTGGCACCAAGCTGCATCTCCACCAAGGAGGAAAGGAATCTCTATCATGGTCCTAGTAATTAAGTTGTGGATGATAAGAAACATGAAGGTGATAGGTCTATGAACCTATCTTCTTCTCCAGCCCTATAAGCACATTTCTCCTATGCTATAGAAGCAGAAGGGAAGAACCTCTCTCCACTTACCCTTGTGAGATAGGTGACAAGAGATGAGGCAAACTGAACCCCTCTGAACTGCTGAGCTCCCACAATTTTTCTGGGATCCTGAAGTCTGAGGAATTGCAGGTTGATGGCTTGTTGGCAGGGAAAATCCTTGTGCAGTCCTACTGGATTTACCTCAGTGAAGGTCCCTATTCATCCTCTACCAGTCACTTAGACCACTTCATTGTCCTTTTGAAAAACAGGAAGAAAAAGATCATCATTGCGAGGCTCTGCTTTTTCTCTTTTTCTTTTTAAACTCACGGTCAAGTACATTTGTGTAGGGGCAGAAAAGCCCCATTAAGTTTCAAGGTCTTGGGCAGCAGCTATTTCCTCCATTAAGCAGACAGACGTGGGGAAATGAGGGAAAGCATATTGATTGATTTTACCAAGGTCCATTATAGGTCGTGTGGGTGTTGAAATATGAATCAGGCTTTGACATGAGGCGAAAAGGAAGCTGGACTCCTGAGAGGGTGCTTTAATGAGAAGGCACAGCTTGCTTTGTTGGTGGGGTCAGCAAGCTGGGGATGCCATACCCAGCTTGAGGAGGCTTTTATGTAACTGCACATAGCACCCCTGGGTAACGAGAGGTGAATCTGCAGGCCTGCAGAAACCCCTTGCTGGCTTTGCTGTGCAAGTGCTGGGAAGAAGGCAGGGCTGAGGGGATTAAACTGCAATGCCCAACAAGGTTTGTGGGCTAATTGGTGTCTCACACACCTTTATTCTCAGCATGTTGAGGGCAAGGAAAATTCACTCTGCAAATAAGAGTAAGTTCAGCTCCTTCAGGCAAAGCAATGCTACAGATCAAGCTGTGCTGATGCACACAGCATGTGCTAAGATGTGGAACTCCTTGCCACAAGAAATTATCCTGCTGCTGATGAGAATAACTTAACAAAGCTTTATGACACATGTAGCTAGGCAAACCAGCACGTGTAGTAATGCTATCATGGCATAAGAAGGAGTTCCTTTTCAAGCTGCTATGTCTGGGGGGCTTTCCCAGGTTTTTTTTTTTCAGCCTACTGCACAAAACCATCTCTACTGTAGGCATGCTTCTGTTTGTACCTGTATTTTTAGCAGGGGAAGGAAGACAGGTGACTGATGTTTTTAATCTGTGGGATGCTGGTTGGTTGATGTATCCTGTGGCAGAGACATGGACTTGTGTAAATATAGCTTACAGGAATCTATGCACTTTTCTTTCCTCCCAGAGCTGTCAGTAAATCTAACAACACTATCTTATAGTTCAAGCCCTTTAACCAGCCTATCTGTTGTTTGGGAGAATTTGTGACCTTCTTCAGTCCTGACAGTCAAGAGCATGCCCTGCTTTTCTGCTGGGAGACTCTCCTTGTCTTTTTCTGTCTACATCCCAGCTCCCTCATCCCAAACTTCGCATTTGTCAGACAGCGCCATCAACTAGGAACAAGCGGATGCTGTTTGCTGCCTGCTTGGCTGCTTCCTTCATATCCCTGTCACTAGGGTTGCACATGAGACTCAAGGCAGTGTTCCCTGGTGTGAGCTGGGCTCTTGTCTTTTCCTTCCCCTCCACTGCATATCATTTGAGTCCTTGACACCCCTCTGGTACCATGCTGCCTTCTCTCCTTGCCTTCTCCCTGGTCTCTCCTTACTAGATGCTACTTCCAGAGGTTATGTTGGTCTCCCTCCCTTGCCACAGCCCAAGGAGCACCCATTAGCATTAGACCCTCTTTGCAAATCACAGGCAGCCTCACTCCTTTTGGACTTAGCCTCTAATTTTAGTATCGCTTTTTCTTACAGCTACTCTTTCCATAAGGTCATAAGAGTCCCTGCCCTGTCAGGGGCAGATATTTTGCCATCATACAAGCCAGCCTTCTCATAACAAAACAATTTTGTCATGCAATGGGGATGCAGTGATTCAGGGTCATTAGGCTAGGCTGGCACTGAAAACCTCACCTGCGCATGCGTGTTGTGAACATGTGCCTGTGGCTCTGCCCAGCAATGGCTGGGGTCCAGCTCCACCCCTGCACTGGGCAGCAGAGGAGTCTCCCTTCCTTGGCTGGCACTGCTCTACGGCTCTGCTTCCAGACCTGGATCCATATGTGAACAGACCTGGACAATGCCATCTGAGTGCTGCCTGTGGGAGAAACCCCCTTTTTCTCTTCCCAGTTCCCAAGCTGTAGGGAATCCCTGCAGGGGTCTGTGCATGGGAATGGCCCTAATCTTGTTCCTTACCCAAACATTATTGCTATGGTTTTGTGTTTCAGAAAGCTACTTGAGTGCCTGGGAGAGTGGAGGTATGGCAGAGCCCTCCCTTAGCTCCTCTGGGAGAAGGATGTGCAGGAATTACCAGGGTCGCTCCACATCTCCTGGAGTGTGGCTTTTCACAGATATTGCCTCTGTCATCTGAGAGTTGACTGACACCCTCTGTGAAGTGAGCTGCCTTTTGCTAGCACTGCACTGATGGTATGACAGGGCTGTGTATTGAGGTTCTTTGGGAAGAAAGGCAGCCTATGAATTATTTAAGCACTTTGTTTCCGATTAGCTTATGACTAACGTTCATTGCACTAACCCCTGAGACGCTGCACATTGAAACTACTGGAGAAAATATAATGGGTTGAATTGCTTTCTAGGTAGCAAGGTACACACAGAGCTTTTGTGGACTTCTGTGTGTTTGTTTTGCTTTTATTTTTAAATAGGCACACTGAAAGGGACTTAGAATGTCTGCTCAGGGATTGGGAGTCCACAATGGGCCTGAATCATTTTTCAAGGGCAACAGAGAGCAGTGGGGGGGTGGGGGGTGGTGTACATACCATAGCAGACAAGGGAATTATAAAGAAATCTTCTTTCTGGTGTTACATTAAGGTTTTAAGAGCCTTAAGACCAGGAGATTAAGCAGGGAGTAGAGATTGCCTTGAGATAGCTGTGGAATAAAGGGTGCATGAGCAACAACACCAAATTTCACAACATGTTGAAAAAACATAAAAATAGTGCTGGTGGAGCTCAGAAGCCAGCAACCAATGTTACAGCAAGTTAATAAATGCCTGCTGTGTACTGACCTCTTTGTGGTCTGTGGCCAGAGTTGGAAACCCTTTCCTGCTGGACTGGATATACAACAATCACAACTACCCACTGTATGTACGAGCTCACCTACAAATCCCCTTTTAGGCTGAAGAAACCAGCCTGGAATCTGACAATGCAGAGATTTAACTAGCACTTTCATGTAGGATTAGGATACTCAACATTGTTTCCCAGCCAATTTCTGTGCCTATTAGCAGCTCCCCTCGCCAGGGCAGGTCTGCCTTTTTGTCTGCTTCCTTTCTTCCTGTGAATCAGATGAGTTGAAAACTCTCAGCTTCTTTATTGACATTCACTGACTGTTAGCTACACATCTCTCTGGATACCTGTGTGATGACTTAATAATTACCTAAGTTATATTTGCTAAATAAGGGTATGGTTGTTAATCACAAAACCCAAGCAGTGACAAAAAAGGAAGTTTTGTTGTTTGTTGTATTATTCCACAATATCAGAGCCAGCTGCATCATGTTCCCAATGGTGTGAGTTTCTTGCAGACTTTTTCATTAGCTGAGCTCCCTTCAAGCTAGAACAAAAGCCACTTAGAACAAGAGTTTGGGGTCCAGAAGGAACATCAGGATATCCCCTACTGGGGACCTCAAATCAACTCCTGCAGCCTCCATGGAAACTTTCATCTGCTCCCCAGACTTCTTTTGGGTTCCCTCCCTCTGAAGGAACAATATGTTTTGGGCCTGTCATGATTGCCTGAGACTCACTTATCATCAGGAAAAATATAAAGAAAAAATAAGTATATAACAACAAAGCCAAGGATTAAGGTCTCAGTAACAGACTGTGCAATTCATTGCACTGATAAGCATTTTTGGAGGGCACTTCATCAGTTCTTTTCTCATCTGGAGTAGATGAGATTTCTCTTGTCTGTAAAATGGCTCTTCTGTAAGAGGAGCCTGGGGTGGTTATTTCACATGGCAGCATTTGCACAGCAGACATTTAAAGGGTAAGCAGGAGGGGGCAGATTTTGCCCCTGGTTACAGAAGAAAATCACAAAGGATGAGAGCTGTCACCCAACTCTTCTCCTTGTTCCCTCGTAAAGTTTTATGGAGGAATACCTGGGCTGCAGGAACCAAAAAGGTGCTTTCCAGGACAGACCCAACCAGTGATCTTCCAGTCCCCTTTCACACTGGGGAGCCCCCAGCTTCTACTGGAAGCAAAGCTAGCTCTAAAGTATCTCCCAGGAGTTGCTCAACGGCTCTATTTATTTGAGGAATCCCACTGTGCAGTAGCCTGCTTGGTACAGGTCAGAAAGCCAAGGGAATATCTGGTCCAGCACTGGCCATGGGCACAGAGGGTGCTGGAGCACAGTCTCTTCCTTCCCTGGCACCTTCGCCTCTGAGGAAGCCAGCTGAATCACTGCTCTGAATTTATGTGGGTCTTGTTGCCCGTCCTACCTCATCAAGGCATCTCTTCACTGTGTGACGAGCACTGGGCTTCCCAGCAGTTTACAGAGATTATGTATCTCAGACTAACGCAATAGATGTGGGACCTACTTCTGCTTGCTCCCTTCATTAGTTCTGGGGGACTAACTAGGCCTTTTCAACCATTTTAAGCCTCTAGAATGTCTCCCCATAGTCAAGATTTCACCAGATCTCCTAAAATAAGCAGGATTTTGCCCGGACAGTATTCCCATGGGAAGCCTGCAAAACACATGCAAAGTGCTAAAGCAGACAGCCGTGGCTTTCTGCATCACTGGTGTGGTCTGACACAAAGGGAAGCTTTGCTTCAGAATGAGCAATCTTGTAGCTCAATCCTGAAATGCAGACTTCTCAATGCCTTGACAATTTTCAGTCCTGCTTTTGTGACCATACCACAGTTTGTGACCCTGCTTTGTGCACCAAGCTTCCCACTGGGGCTGATATCCTTCATTCCTTGCCCAATTTCTGCAGGTGCTGCCTCCTAGTCCACCACAGGGGCAGCCGCACTGCAGCACTAAGGGACCCTGTTACCTTTGGGAGTCCCTTGAGATGGAAGGTGCTATAGCAATATCTTGATGGTGGCATGAGGGAGGGATCAGCTGCTCTCCCTCTCTGCCATATGTCTGTTTCTGTATGCAGCCTGAGTGCAAATGCATCATATTAGATAAAAACATCTTTAATTGAATGAAACTCCCAATGCTGGTTGCACTCCAAAAGCAACGTCAGCTCTAGGCACTTCTATCCTTCTCTCTTTTGACTTCCAGTTTCTAAAGTCCAAACATCTCTCAGATACATTCTCTTCTGCATTTTTCTTTGGCAGGGCTCACAGGGTTAAAACACTTCTGTGCTCAGTTCAAGGACAGCATGGCCACAGGATTGTTGCCAGACAGACCATCCTGCTTCAGAAGAGTTTAGCTGCATGAATGTCAAAACCAATGCTGTTTGCTTTCCACACCAAAGAACAGGCCCTGGCTTCTAAATCAGGAGAAAGAGTATCTTGTCCTAGTCCAATACTTCTGGTCTCCTAATGCTCCCTGTCACTGCTCCAGAGCATTGAGGCCAGGCTGGATGAGGAGGGAGACCCTTCACCTCCACAGCCATTCCAGGAAAGGATGAACAGAGCAATTTTTCTTTAGCCATGGGGCTTTTCCCTTTGCATGTGTCCCTCCCCAGTCATTGTAGCTAGGCTTGATTTGTGGAATGTGTTGTGCTGGACTAGTACAGGTTCTTCCTGCTCTTTATTTTCTCTGCATTATCTTCTTCCCAGGCGAGCAAGCCTTTTGTGTCCTATCTCACATCAGACAGTCCTTCTGCAGAGTGGTGCTAGCCCTGGGGGTACTAAAATGGAGCCCCCAAGGGACAGAGCAGCTCTGCCCCTTGAGAGCTTTTCTGTGATAATAACACTACCTCATGTGTTTGTTGCTTTCTGTAGTAAACCAGGGGCTGAAGACACATGCTAAGCAGTATCTGACTCATCCACAGCGTCATAGCTCCCCTGCTAGCAGGGACGATCACCATCTGCCCTGTTAGCAGCCTGAGCTGTGCTTACAGAGGTGCTGTGCTCATGAGGTGCTGAGGGCAGGAGGATGTTGAGACCCAGAAAGGGATGCAAGGTGTTGAAAATGTGCAGTAGGCGAAAGCAGTCAGAGATGTACAGTGTCACTCTCAATAACATCTTAGAGGCAAGGTACCAGTGCGTGGAAGAGATGCTCCTCCCAGTACAGCTACAGGAGTAAATGTCTACTCTGTTTTGTTACTATCACTTGAGGAAGGTCATGAGTCTTGCTTGTGCACTCCTGGTATTGCTGCAAGGTTCTTTTCCAAAGTGACCCACCTATAAACCATCCTGCTGCACCTGTCCTCTCCCTGATACTGTCACTGTCACCTGCTAAGAGAGGGGACCTGTACCTTTGTCACTTAGAGCCTGCTAAGAAACCCCTCTCCGCTGAGGCCATCAGCACTGCCCATGCTGTGCTGAAGTAGCTGAAGCGGAGTCAGCTGCCTGCCAACCAGGAGCTGCAAGGGACATGCATGTCCTGGAGATGGCCAGATGGGCTGGTATGGACCTGGGCCATGCACAGGGTGCAGAGCAGCCTGTCTTGAGTCTTTGAGGGGTAACTAGATTCCAGCAGGATGTTTTCTCCATTCTCTGGCTGCTGCACGAAACTCCTGTCTGGAATCTTCCCACAGATGCACAGCACTGGAGCGTTACAGAGTGATGTGCTCTGGCACAGTGCATTAGGCAACCTTGATGAACACTTTACTGTTGTTTTGAAACAAAGAAAGACAAAAGCAGTCATTAGTGCGCAGACATGATCTCATCCATCCTAGCAGTACCCGCTCCAGCTTTCTCAGCATTTCTTGTGGCACCTCCTCAACACTGCACAAGAGGATGTCTTGACTGCCCAATTCCTCTTCATGGCACTTAACAGCTGCTGTCTGCAGCCAGCACCAGAAACAACCTGTTTTCTCCCAACACTATCTTCAGGCTTGGGACTAAAGCAGCGAGAAGTCAGGAATATTTCACATCTCTATAGTCAGGCTGTTGCCATTGCAAGCCTTCATTTGCCTGGGCTGAAAGTTGGAAGTGGAGCTCATCAATCTTCAATCATAGCCAATTGCTTCTATCACTTGATGCTTTCAGCACTCACCTGGACACAGTCCCCAGCAATCCTACAAGAAGTGACAACACTTTCAAAGTGGCATCATTTCTTGCAGTGAAAGCACTTTGCTTTTGACAGTTGTCCATACTATGCTTTTTGCACAACTCTTGGTTAATGCGTTGTGCAGACCATCTGATGCTGTCACAAATCCTTGGCATCTTTAGTACTTGTTTCCAGTGATATTCCGATTTCTTGAGCAGGTTTGGGGTGAAATCGGCCTCACTCTGTAATCACTGGCCAGGGGTTGTTTTGTTTCTGTGAACATGGAGTACCCAGTTCCTTCATGCATCATTTATATTCTCCGCACCCTAGCAAGGCTCTGGCCATTTCGCTATTCCAGCCACGTTTCCAGAAATGTTAATTTTCTTTCGGATTCTCTTTATAAAAACAGAAATGCTCTATCATTTCCAGTGACTCTGAGGATAGGTTTTGTAGATTTTCCACAATCTCAGCAAATGCTTTGTCTGCAGATTTAATAGACACTGTTAGGCTATGCAGCAGATTATAAATTTTAGCCCCTATTACAATCAGTAAACTGCCATTTTTTTTTCAGGTGTTACTCATTGTTCACTCTCATAGCATAGGGGGAGCAGTTTTCTCCCAAGCCAGTGGAAAAGCCTGTTTTGCTCAGAGTACTGAACATATTTGATCCTTCTTCTCTTTCAACAGCCCTGTGCCTGCACCATGCCGTTCCCTGTGCTGAACGCATGGGTCTTTTGGTTCTCCTCATTCACCAGCAACCCAGGAACAGGATAGAGCTGGACCACAAAGATGGATGGGGAAGAAATGACTGTAAGTCCTGAGGGCTGGTGTGTACCAACAGCTTTGCCAGGGATGGTCTTGTGCACCTGTGCAGGTGGAGGAGCTGTGCCATCACCTTGTATGATGCTGCCAGGCCTCCCTTCACCTTCTCTGTCTTGCAAAGTGACAGCAGCAGCTCTGCTGATTCCCATGGGTTTGCATGGCACAGGCCAGCACTCTCATCTTGGCTGGGACCCCAGTTATTGCCATTACTCAAACACTCTTAACCTACCTGCAGGTTGCTGGCAAGCTGCTGTTACTTCCATGTTGGAAAAATGACAGCCTGGTGGGCTCTGTGAAGGTTTTTGCCTTAGCTGGAGCATCTTTGAAGAGGAGGGTGGCTGTATGCTTAGCAGGTGAGGCATTACATGTACTTTCTTCCTCCTTCCCCATGTCTAGGTTTCCTTCTGATGGCTGGGTGCTGCCTGGCTCAAGCAGGGGGCTGTTCTGTGACCTTGCACATCTGTAGCCAGGAGAAAATTCTAGATCTCTTTAGATTTTGCAGTCTGGCTGATGAGGACCTGTGAACACTCAGCCAACTAGCATAACTCCAAGAAAGCTTCTGAGCCCTCTTACCACCTCCCACCTCCCTGCCTTCTGACCCATTGCTTTCCCTCTACACTTCCTCTGACAGCTGGATTTTACTCCTGGTCAGCTCTCCTCCTTCTGCTTTTTGAAACTTGCAGTCAGTCCACTGGATGGAGGCATGGGGATATGAGCAGGAGGTGGATAGAGAAAACAGACTGTGGGTGTGAGATGCACAACCCTCAGCATCTTACTCATGCAGATGGTGGGACCTATGACTTACAGTATTGTTCAGTAACAAGAATCTGGACACAAAATGCCTTCACTCCTGTGTTGTAAAATGAAAGCATTGGGATGGCCTAGTGGTCTCCCAGGCAGAAGCAACTGAAGCAGAAGGAAAGGATTTCCTAAGGTCCCTCAACCCCTGGTCTCTGGGCAGAGGTGATAAGGAGGGGTCACACTGTTCATCCCAGGTCCAGCATTCTTCTGGAGAGCTCTCTGCTTGACATGTTCTCTGCTGAGCCATCCTGACCTCTGGAGACCTGGGAGAGACGGCTTAAGGCAGAGCATGCCTAAGCTGCAGGAGGCTGTGAGGCAGCTGAACAAAAAGACAGCTATTGAGTCTGTTGAATGTTTTATAGTGCATTCAAGTACTGAGCTCCCTATTAAAGCTGGGCATTATTCATTTAGAGCCTTATCTTTAAAATAAATTATAACTCTTTGAGGATGAGCTGCTGCCAGGTGAATGAAAGGCATTGTATGTCTGATACAGGAAGAGAAACTATTCCAAGAAGGCTGAGCACTCTCACCTGAAGGGCAGCAGAGATGGGAAATCAGCTCGCAGAACCTAGGTATCTCTACAGATCATGGCATCATCCAAAGAAAATTTCCTAGGCAAGATTTTTTTTTTTTTTTTTTTTTTTGGCATTAAATTGGAGAATTTTGAACCCAACACTCTCCCCAGAAAAGAGGGTTTGCTTATTTCTTTTAAACTGCAGAGGTAAGTAAAATCTGATTTGGTACAAATAGTTGAGGGAGGAAAGGGGAAATAAAAAAGACCTGTGCTGGGTGGGGAATGTGATGCCACAGGAGCTGGCATGCAAAGGGAAGTGGCATAAGCTAGGGGAGGGAGATGTGTTGTCAGGGAACTAACTCTGGGATGAAGATGTTGTGGATACAAATGAGCTGTAGATGTTTAAAGATGCAGGGACAGGTGAGTGGTGGGGGTATAGGAAGGCTTGCACAGTTCTGCAGGGAGCTGAGGGGCTGTGAGCCCTGGAAGGGGGGGTCAGTGGTGGGAGGGAGCAGGGTTTCATCTGAAGGAGGTGCACAGGGCAGGTGACTGGCATTTACAGGCAGTAATGCCTGCTGCATGCCAGCCTTGCTGAGGTGTATGTAAAGAGACAATTGCTGCCTGGGAAAACACGAGCTGTGAAGCCAAGCAGTAAACAAAAGGTGTGAGGAAAGGAGAACAGTGGCCATTGTGAGCACAGGAGAGGCCTCACTAGACAAGGTGAATGTCCCTCCAGGCCCTTATCTCAACCCTGACAGTGGCTGATACCAGATGCCCCAGAGAAAGCTGCAGAAACAATCTTCACAACACATCTGGCCATCAGTGTGATAGTATGCCCATGAGGGTTCCTCCTGACAGGCGCCATTTGCTGATCAGCCTACACATGGAAATCAGAAGACTGAGAGCTCTTGTCAGTTTTGCTCTGGATGATGTTGCAGCCAGAAGGACTCCACTCATGTAAGCTGCTAGCCCAGCTGGTTTCCTTCCCTACTTGCTCTATTCTATGTGTGTTATGGGCTTCTCAATGCTTCTGGCAAGCACAGATCCATGAGCTATGTCCCTAACCCCTGTGCTCCTGCAGAGAAGCATAGACAAGGTGGAGCTGGAAAATGCTCTTTCTAGCAAAGCTGAATTGCCATGAACTGAGGGCTCATCCATTCTTCATCCCACAGTTTTAAGCACCTGCTTTCAAGTGTGGGTAGGCAGCTGGAGGGAGCAGTGTGGCACCACTGTTTTCCTCTGTGGGAGACCATTTCTGGAGGATGGGTTAGCAGGAGTGTGAAGAACAAACCAGTGATCCACATACTGCTGCCATTGATAGTCATGGAAGGTCCAGCAATGCTACAGGGCCCAGCTGGAGGGTCTATACCAGCATCTGCAGGTGCTCTGGACATTGAGCCTGCTACCTTCAATCTGTGTGCAGCAGGACTGATGAATAGGGGAAATAAATTTGAGGAAGGATCCCTGGAACAGATGATAAGCATCTAGGATTTGCTGACAATTGCTGAGCAAGTTGATGGAGTGAAGTGTTATCCTGAGAGATCTTTGACAGGTCATAAGACAACAGTCTGTAAGATACCAGAGTGTAATTTACAGACCTATTGTACATAGATCTCTTCACGGAAAACCCACACTCTCTGTTCATACTCAAAGCACAGCGAAATCAAACAACAGGAGAAAATTAAAAAGGAATAAAAGAACTTTGAAAGGAGAACTTTTTATTTGGCTGTAAATCAGGGCTGCTCTGGGCTCTCTGCACAACACGCTCTTCAGGAAGATTTCTCAGCAGCTTAGGTGGGAACCTACAAAAACAGAGGCAGTGAAGCTCTGATCTGATCATTTTTTCTGGGCAAAGTCCCCATGGATCTGATTAGACGTGAGCCTGGGACTGCCCTGAGAAAGACCTTCCCTCTCCTCAGTGCTGTGTGGGAAGTGGCAGCATAAACCACAGGGAACCTTGTGGCTCATGGCTAGCTCAGTTCCTCCGATAGAGACTCTGAACACACTGAGGGGTGCGAGGCTTCGTTTTAGGACCTGCCGTCCCCCTTGGATGCAAATGTGCACATGCACATGCACAAGTGCCAATGGTTTCCAAGTGCCTTTTGGTGATTTTTTGTATGCCCAGCAACGAGAAGTGGTTTTGTTCTGTCCCTCCACGCCCCCTCTCAAAGAACTGATTTTGGTGAACACACTGCATCAGTTCATTGCTATTCCTTTATGCCCCTGCTGTAAGTGTGTTGACCATGGATCACAGCCCCAGTGGCCTGTTTAATGTGTTTAGTTTCACAGCACTACAGTCCCCAGGCAGTGGCTGCAGCCCACTGGCCTCGCTGTGTGCGCTCACTGGAGGTGCCCCAGGGAGGGGAGTGCTTGGCTGCTCAGCTGCTGTCAGTCCTCCGGCTGGTTCCTCATGTCATGCCAGGGCTGTACCCCACGTGGCACATCATGAGAGGTGGAGCTAGGTTGGGACACACACAGTGAGGACATGACGTTGTGAGGTCTGTCCCTCCATGCCCTACTGCAGCCTCCAGAGGAGGTGGCTTTCACTCCTTGACCGCCTGCATCATGGGGTCAGGGCTGCCTTGGCTTTGCAGTGTCACTGCATGGCATGTGAGCCCAGTGTAGGAGAGCAGGTCATTCACAGGAGTGACATAACACATGAGACTTGGCTGGGCACTCCAGCTGCATTAAAGTCGTGGAAGATAAATCACTGGCTGTCCAGGGATGAGCTCTCCATGCACCAGCCCTTTCCCTCTACATTCTCCCAGTCTTTGATGTGAACCTTCTGGCTCTCAGGGAGGTAAGTAGGGACACTTGAAAGCTATGATTCATGGGTTTAGGCTTATGCTGCCTGTTTTTGTAAGGCCCAGAATTATTTGCTGCTGGGACACTATACTCCTGCTCCAGCAGCTGCTTCAGAGTCATTATGTGCAACAGCACTTCTGCAAGAGACAGCACCCAAAGCAATGCCTCAGCGAGACCCCAGCTCTCCATGGGTAATCACTGCTCTCTTCTGGGCAGCTAAGGGCAGTGGCAGCTTGGCACACTGCTTTTGTTTGTACAAGGTGAGGGCAGTGTGTAGTATCCCTCGTTGGACTGGTAGTGAGTCCTGGTTTGATTCATGAGAGCTTTGTGTTTTCTGGTACTTGGTTTGGAGCAACTGGCTCCAAAATAAAAAAGCCCCAGAACTACTCAGAAAGTTTTTACCAGGCTGTGAAAACTAATAAATGAAGCAAAGCTGACACAGGTTACTGAACTATTGAAGCACACTAGACTTCAGCACCCCTCATTTGCAAGAGCAAAGCCTACGGATAATGCAGACCACAGATTCATGAAGTGTTCTTTAAATGGTTAAACCAGCCCCCCCCAAATGTTCTCCCCTTCATACACATTATAACTTACCACTCCCCCACGCTATAGCATCTTGGAACTAGGGTAATCCTGCTGCCCATACAGTATGGGTCCACAGCTCAAGGACTACACCAGCCAACTCTACACTGCTGCTCTCTGTCCAAGGCTTGCTGTGGGGCAGGGGTGCCCCCTGTTTGGCCCCAGTTTGAAGCAAAGTTCAGGTCTCATGAAGCTGAGATTAAATGGTCCGTTGGCTTTGCGAAGCCAGTGGAGGATTTTGAGCTTAGATACTCTGGAAGTCAGAAAAGGCACTTGGGAGAGCTGGGAGAAGGGCAGGCTTGTGCCTCTAGCAATACAGCCATGTAGAAATGTGTTTAGCTGGATAAATTGAGTAAGATCATCTCAGTGTCACAGAATAAGTGTTCACGTCCTAAAAACTTGCTTTCACTGTTGGTGACGCACATGCAGGGATGCAGGACTGAATGATGGATTTGTAGCTTCCTGATTGCTCCTAACAAAGATCCCAGTACTGATCCATGCAGTGCCTGTTATCTGTTCTGTGCATAAACAAGGGAATTCATCCTCCAGGGACTCCCAGTCTAGTTTCTTTCATTAAGAATAAATTAAACATTTAAAAAAAAATGTAGGAGGAAATTAAAAAAAGTGGTTTTTGATTGGAATACATTTCTGTAAAGCTCTGACTGGAATAAGCAACATGTAGTGCAATGTATTTCAAATAGATAGAAATAATGCCCTAAATATACCAGGCTAATTAGATGTACTTTCTCTACAAACCCACAACTCTAATGTTCCTGTCTCACTGTAATTAAAGAAGCATTTACCATGCATTGGAACTTTTAATTAGGTCTAACGTCTAATAAACTTGGAGTAAACTAACAAATATTTTCTTTGTCAGTGGGTAGTTTGTAATCAGTGTTTGGAGGTTTAAGATTTCAGATAGCAGACATCAGACAGTGTCTAAAGAGCTTGAGGAGACATTTGAGCATAACCTGGTAACCATTGTTCTCACCCTTGCACGGATGTGTTGAGGCATTTCTCAGCCTTCTCCCTTTGGTAGTTTAATTCTGCTGGGAGGGGATCGCTCTGCAGACTGTATTTGCACAAGGTTTGATGAGCTGTGGGGTGGACTTGGATCACTGCTGGGAGTTCATGTGGGCTCCTTCCTCTTTGCAGCAGCCATCCAGAAGCTAGATCAGTACCTTGCATT